>NW_028243808.1:0-130002 GCF_964263255.1 Lissotriton vulgaris | reverse complement strand
AGGGAGTACTATCTTCAACCCTCTTGGAAAGTAAGTGCTGTCAGTAGCAAAGTCATCAGTTTGCCACATGTTTTACAAGGAGGCCACTTGCATCTTTTTCTGGACTGCCCCATTGGAACAGGAATTCTCCGACTGAAGGTTATGTTGCACCCCCTCAATGAGATTGTCTATATCACGTAGTGTGGCAATGTGGGAACAGTCTGAGGATTGTTTACCCATTGTTCACAAGCAAGTTTGCTAGTGCTCTTCTTTTTTCCCCATGATTCGTAAAACAGTAGCTTTAAAAGTGCATAGAAATAAAACAACAACAATTCAACAAGCTTTGGTGAGTTAGAGACAATTAACACTCAATAATCAACTAACAATGACTGGGTTACCAGTGAGCAGCAGATTGCCATGGGCAAGACATCAGACATAGAGACAGTCAAACAGGGTACTTGTAGCAAGCTCGCCTCAGCGATAACAAATGATAAATTATCAGGCACCGACCTCTTCCTGACCCCGCAGGTTTGATTGTCACTTGGGGGAAATGGTGTGTGAATGTTACGATCTCTGGGGGTTATAGAACTACTCCCCAGTGGCTGGTATTCGCAGAAGATTAAACCCCCGTGAGGATTTGCACACAATTCGGGTGGAGTTTAGATGTGGCGTCCCCTTTAGCAAATCAAAGTCTGATGGCATGCTCTCCTCAATGGCAAATAGAAGGCCAAAAAAAAGCTCGGGGTTGTCAGAGATCTTTACCCCGGGGAGTTAGTCAGAGAGTCAGACAGACGGTGCAAAAAGTCTGTGAGAGATCTAATGAGCAGTTTAGCAAAGCTTTAGCAAAACAACCACTGAACAAGGTGATGCTCTAGCGAACCACAGAACTGACAGCATTCACCTCCTCCACCCTGTTCCAGGAGTGACCACCTCCACCCACACTGAGCTGCACGGGCGGATGGATTATGATGATGGATCTGATAAAGTTGGGTAGTGCTTCGCCTGCCGCCAACAACCACTCTACCGCCCTGCCGTACATCTGCATTCAAGTTCACAAATGTTCTACGAACCAGGTGCAGTGGCTGCAGATGGCCCAGTAGCAGCAGTGTCAGCTACAGCAGCATGACGCCAACCTCATTCAAGACATTCCATGAGCCGGGAGAGCATGGCTCTTATTAGAACCAGCATGCTCCTCCCAGGAGGCCACAGCGGTATGTGATGGGCTGTGTTGCATGTGAGTGGGCACAAGCACGACATCAGGGTGTGGTGTCAACTGTAGTCTCCTTTGCTTAGGACACAGAAGTCACTGAAGGTTGATGAATATGGATGTGGGGAAAGCACGTTTAGACAGGCCCATTCTCATTTTGGCACTGTTCCTGTGTGGTTTCCTACAAGTGGTAGTTTCCTGCTTTAAAAATGCAGACTTCAAAATGGGCAGAATGCAAGTAACTAGGGAAGTAGTAATAATTAAAAATAAAATATGACAAGCCCCTAACAATGTGACTGTAATGAAGTATGGGGTAAACAATGTAGTTGGAAATTCAACTAGGTGGGGGCATGTTAATATTGATTTTGATATATGCAATGATAGATGTGAATAAAGATTGAGTGAATGATTGATATACATTTTTATTTGATTACACATTATAATCATAAACGATGAAAACACATGTTAAAAAGGAGCACATAAAACTTTAAATACCATTACTAGACACAAACCAGATCAATTCATCAGATTTATAAAGTTCATTAACATATAAAATCCATTTAAGATCAAGTCCCCAGCTTGTCATATACATCGTTGTTACTAGGCACACATTATTTTGTTCTAGTATAAGGCGCCTTTTAGATAGCCGATAACTGCACTCATCCCCACCTGATCCTGTAATAGCTGTAAGAATAGAAAAGCAGGTCGAAATTTAGTGAAGTCCCTCTCTTTTAAAAGTGGTAATAGATATCTTCTGCGAAGAAATTCAGAGGATTTAGAAAATTAGACCAAAAGTTTTAGGGTCTGGGGGAATGGTCATCACAAGGGCAGATTAAAAGGGCATGGGGATCAAACTGACCAGGAGGGAAGCCAATCATCAGACGCATAGTACACAAATGAAATTTGGTAAGCAAAGATCAATCTGTGGGGTAAGTAACTGCAGTGAGATAATTTTCAGGGCCACTAACAGATTTCAGCAGCAGGAAAGATCTAATAAAATTTTCCGTCAGCACCCGGGCTTCCCTTTCCTCTTTGGCCTTATTTAAAAAAAATTCCATTAGGAGACTGCGATCACCCTTTTTGAGGAGGTGTGGCCTATTGAAGATGTCCATGCAATTGAGGGAGCGGGTAACCGATTATATGTAGTTTATCCATGGTATCTTTTGACCATATATGCATTCCATACAGTTCTCAATCGCACTCCTGTTAAACCACAGGCTCTCATTAGTCCAGATCTAAACCCATAGTAACAATGGAGCCAGTTTAACCTGGTCCTCCATGTACTTAAACCCAATTCCTCTTGTGTGATAATTGATGAACTGTTTGGACCCTCCCCCAAGAGTTTCCTACAAAATCGGTCCTCTTCCAGATGGATTCACTTGCACTTACTTTACTCCCAGATCGCAGCTCTATGAGTCAGCACTGGGAGACACTTCATTCTGTATATTTGTGACAAGGGCAGAACAGCCTTGGTTCCAACTGACAATGAAAATCTAAATAAGGCACAGCAGACATGGGTGAATTTAGAACAGTGACTGTAAATACAAGGAAGCCAGTTATTCTGGTGGTCAAATGAAATCCCCAGATAAGGAAACGTGGATACCCTAGTGATGTGTTTCCCTTTAATATCAATAAGTCTAGTCTTGGCTGTCCTCCTCCCACAGACCATATAATGTGTTTTATCTAGCTATCTAGGTCCAGGTCATCCATGAACTTCACGAACCGATCCACCCGGAGTTTTAGCTTGTTAGCCGTCTGGGCCATCAACACAGCGTTGTTTGCATATAGAATGGATGGGACCCTGCTAGACTTTACTTGGCAGATCCCCTCCATTTTTACTCCAGCATGTGTTCAGGCTGTTAATGTTTAATAAAAATAGTAATGGGGCCAACACACATCCCTGTCTAACCCCTTGTGGTAGGCTAAAAGGTTAATTAGATTTCCCCATTGTGCCGTATCTAACGCGTGCATTTACATCCATATGCAAAGCTACATTGAAGTTGATCAGGTCTGTAGACAGCCCCATCTCCCCAAGAAATTCCCAAAGCTTGGACCTGTTCACCCGATTAAAGGCACTACTGAGGTCCAAAAATGCAAGGAAAATAGATCCCTGATTTGCCACAGTATATTTCCCTATAATAAGATTGAGGTTCAGGCATCGTTCTACAGGACCCATCCCTTCCCTGAATCTGTATGGGACAGGGCAGATGATGTCTTTGGCCCGAGCCAAAAATTAAACTAGCTGAACGTCAATATACCCTACCACCTTCACCACTGAGCATAACAAAGAAATTGGTCTTTAACAGGTAGGGTCCTGTTGATTCCCCTTATAAAATACAGGGACTATAGTGGCTGATTTTCCAAATCGGCATGAGACCTAGTTGTTTTATGGCATTAGGAACATTGGTCAGAACTGAAGCCCAGAGATGAGGTTTGTCCTTGTAAAAGTCCATAGGTATTCCAACTGGCCCAGGTGCTTTTTTTGACAGGCTGCCCATGATTGCCTTGTATACCTCCTCAAACTCAAACCTAATCTCCAAAGGGTACAAATTAGCTGCATCACCCTGATTAGAAGGGAGGTCTTTATCCAGTGTGTACACCTTTTGATAATGTCTGACCCAAATCACTGGAGGGATGGAGGAGCCTATATCATCATGCGTAACAACTGCCCAGAAATCCCTGGAATCTCTAGAGGAGCATGTGGACACCAACCAGACCCAAGAAGCTTCTTTGAGCTCCGCTTTCTGCTTCTCTAAGGAAAGTTTGTATGCCTTTCTGGCCTCCTTTATATTATCCTGGTTGCTGGGTAAAGTATTCAGGACCCCACGCAAGTAATTGCCAGCAGACCTGCATGTTTAATTGAACCAGCCTGGCTAGGCACCCCTGAGTTTCCTTGCCATATCCCTTACGTTAACAGTGGATTCATTAAGCTGCTCAAAGGCTTCCACCACTAGGGCGAGTGATGTATCCAGGGGTATCAGGACCTCAAGGATAATAGTTATGTTCCGTGTAACCACATACTTGTTCACTTTGGCCATAGTGAGGTTATGCCACTTTACCCTCAGACCCCTATCCTTTGTGGTTAGCCAGTCAGGCCAGGGTCAGAAGTTACGCCCAGGCCATTGTTAAGTCCTAGCACAATTTCTATGGGGTTATGGTCGCTGAAAATGGTTTCATGGACCACTCCCAGGCTAACCAAACTATCAAGGGATCTTGAAATAAAAATATAGTCTATAATCATCCCTTTTCCCCATTCCACAAAGATTATCAGTTTCCTGGCCAGACTGGGAGCCCCCCGGCATTACATTTCTTAGCCCAGCCAGACCAAGAGCCTCCAAAAGCTTCTGGCACTCTGGTCAGACTAGGAGTCTCTGATCATAGGGTCTTCTAGCCCAAAAGGGTTACCATAATAGGAATATTGACCCAGCTTAACATCAAAATCCACGCCTATTATTATACTAAATTAAGCAAGTGATCTGAGCTCAAGGTGTGATACTACTTCAAAGAGCACCTCAATCTGGCACCCAGAGTCCCCAAGAGAGGTATAGAAATTCACAAGGAAGAAGTTAAAATCTTTAGAAATAAGGATCCATAGGATCTGAATGCAACTATGTTTTAAGGGGATTGGATATACTCACAAATTACCTGAAAATCTTACAAAGGTGATTAGGTCTCCACGAGGCCATCAACCAGGGGAAGGGATTGCTACCACACAGAGTCTTTCATATCCATCTCAGCTAACCGGGTCAAAAGCCCAAGTCTCCTGTAGCAGAGTAATATCAAACTCAGAAGTAAAATTAAGCCAGTTAGGGTCCGCTAGCTTGTCTCTGATACCTGCTATATTCTAGCTTAAGATTTTTAATGGGCTCCCTGGGACACTTGGTGGTGTTAGCTCTGCAGGTAATGAGTTTGAGAGACTCTTCTCTGAGCTTGGTGGAGTAATCACTGGGGAACATAAAGAAAAGTCCTGGAGTCAATCATTTTGGTCCAAGGCACTTAGGCAATCAAACTATTACTCACGGGGATAGCTATTTGTGCAGGGGAGATGGCTAGGAGCCTAAAGGAACAATGGACCATGCTGTTCATGGGAGGGGGGTGGCGCTACAAGCACAGATAGAAAAAAAGCGGGAGGATTTTAATACAGGCTTCCTTGATGGTCAATTAAACAGAGCTGTGGGGTAATCCCTTGGCCAAGTCAGGTGACCTGCAGTTGATAACAACATAATCCCCCTCTATGAACTTGGGCATATGTCCAACCCACCCTACCCTCCTAACAAACAAGATATCATCATAATCCTTATAATTAAAGTAACCAATATTTGTAAGCCAATAGCATACTTTGTTTTTGCAGTTGGCCAAATGTTTCTGTAGCATTAATATTTAAACTCGGAATCCCTGCCACAATGGCTGTGTAGGGAAAACAATTCAGCAGCAGATTTAGACAAGGGAGCTGTGTACCTAACTTAACAAGCTTGCCTGCCGTCTCCCCAGGTATTGGCTTGCCCAGACAAGTCCTTTGGTAACTATTTGTTGCTGCAGGTTTTCTTTCAGCTGATATATCCGGAGGAGTCAAAGGCAGGGGGAGCAGCTGGAGTGGTTTGGAAGTGGAGAAAGCCGCCCCATCCGCAACTTGACCTGTGGGGAAAGAGTCTCACAAGGTATCCTGTCTGTGCGTAATAACCAAGTCAACCCCTAGATCCTCCCTCCCAAGGAGCACATTTAGTTCATAGCATCCTTAAGTAGATCAAACCCAGCAGCTAGTTTTGTTAAAGCTGAATCCAGTGCAGATATTCTTTTAATCAAAGGGGCAAAACTTAGATGGATCATGTCTTTGATCTTGCCAAACAAATCTGCCCAATCCGTGGCAGCAAGACTCAGTGGGACCGAACAGTTTGAGCTGGGCTGAGTAGTAGGCTCGGTAGTAGATATGTTCAAAGGTCCTCTTGGACACCTCGCTTTAGGTGGTTCTTTGGTTTGCCTCTTCCTTTTAGGCTGAGCATAAATTGTTGTTAAGGGTTTGCGATTCCCCATTATGAAACTGTGACTATCTTTATGGGTAAAAGGCAAAAACCAGAAGGTAAAACTGAGTTTAGGTCTGACTTGCCCAAGGAACAGTATGCACAGCTTAGAAAGGATAAGGGCAGTAGGTGGGAGACTCACCCCTGTCAGGCTTCCAGATTTCTCTTGCAGCTCCAGGTGGGGGGGCCCTGCCCAGCTTCCTCCAGGCGATGAAGGGTGGAGGTGGGCCTGCTCATGGCATGTCTCACGTTGGCGGCAGGAGCAGCATTAACTTCTGGGGCATGTATTCCAGGACCCCCCCTCCAGGCAAACTGCAAACAGCGTCTCATGCAGCGGAAGGCAAGCCCGGTTAAATATGCGCCTCTGGGCGCAAAACGACAATGGCAGGTCTCACGTTGGTGGCCAGAGCTGCGTTCACTCCTGGGACGTCTAGTCGGGCCCCCACTTCCAGGCAAACGACATCCCCCACAGCGGGAGGCAAGCCCGGTTGAGTGTGTGCCACCTGGTAGAGAACGGCAGTGGCAGGACTCCTGTTGGCGGCCAGAGGGTGTGTAGTCCAGGGGTGTGTAGTCCAGCCCCTACCTCCACACAAACTGCAAACTATGACCCACACGGCGGAGGCAAGCCTGCTTAAATATGTGTCTCTGGGCGCAGTGCGGCAGTGGCAGGTCTTACGTTGGCGGCCAGAGCTGCATTCACTCCTGGGGCCTGTAGTCCAGCCCCCACCTCCAGCCAAACTGCAACCGGCATAGTAGATAGATAGATAGATAGATGTGTATATAAAACTGAACTAGAATCATTGCTATCGAAATCCCCTGATATGATCCCTCCATCCACCCCGAGTCAGAAATAGGTGGTCAGGCAGGCTTTATAACCTAGGCCTGAGACTATCGATTAACAGATCACAGGTAGTGTGCAACATAACCAGCAGGAGGAACGTGCCCCCAGGAAAAACCCAGATTAGTCCCACAGATAGGCAGCAACACCACAATGGCCTGAGGCGATGGCCCCCGATAAAACACACATGGCCGGATGGGCGAGCGTTCTCAAAACACCATATATTTAAGTGCCACATGAAGTTAGGAACACTCAGCCAATCAGGACACAGCACACACAAAAATCACATGCGCCTCATGCCAGACATCTGGACACATTACCCACTGGCCCTCATTGTGTCCACACAAGTTTGAGACCCACCCGCATGACTAGGCTTGCATTCCTCACAGGATCTATAGAATTGTTTTATGATACTTAAATAAATGTATAAAAAGACCCTCAAAGAGATTGTACTTTGAGTCAGGCTTCAGAACCATTTCTGTGTGCTGCACCTCCGGCTATAGCATTAGTTTAAACCAACTGTTCCTGTTTTGCCAAATGCCTCTTGTCTTTGTTTTTTCAAGGTAAATTCACATTCGAGCAACATTACCATTCCACACATATCAAACATAAAAAAGTTATTTCTCTCTGATCAGGAATTACAGCTTAAAAATATCTTAAGGAATCCTGAATGCTGGCCTATGACTGGGGTGGGCCTCACAGTAGTGAAAAATGAAATAGGTGTTTGTCACTACCAGGACATGCAGAACATGAAGGCACATATCCTATCTTTGCCTTACATAGCACGCTACCCTTGGGGTTACTTAGGTTCTAACTTAGGGGTCACTGATATATAATAAAAGGGGAGTTAAAAGCTTGGCAAGTACTTTTAAACGCTAGTCAAAATGGCAGTAGACTACACACACAGGCAGTGCAAAGGCAGGTCTGAGGCAGGTTTGAAATGCTACTTCGGCGGGTGGCACAATCAGTGCTTCAGCCCACAAGTAGCATTTGAAGTATAGGCCCTGGGTATATGGTATTGCAATTTCCAAGGGACTTACAAGTACAACAAATATGCCAATCAGGTTGACACCAATGTCATCATGTTTTATGGGGAATTCCATGCTCCTTAGCCTGGATAGCAGTTGTAAGATAATCAAAGTCCAAGTATCAACAAAACTAATCAGAAAAATTAAAGGCAAAGGGCACAACATTGGTGGAAAGACTACCTTAAGGATGACAGGTCTAACACATGTCCTCCCAAGTTGAAAGTGGAGGGATCTACCCAGACTCCAAGGAGCTGTAATAACTAAGGTGGAAAAACCTGGATAGACCTTCGGCATTGGTGCAGACTACTCCTGGTCTGCATTCCACCCTGAAATCCATACCATGTAGGGAAATGGACTAACTCATCCATTTTGGACTCTCATCCTTCATTTGCATGTGCCACCTGAGGGGCTGTGGTGTGTTTGAAACAGGAAGTGAAGGAGCAACAGGACTGTCATATATTCCACTTCTGTTCCCTGGGGAGTAATCTCCTGAAGATGAAGGCTACATGTTGGTCTAGGCTCTCCTTATTTGGTTAGAATAGTACTGTCCATAGGCCTTGCTCTGAGAAATCTGTCTGAATAACAAAAACCTGGGAGAAATCAAGGCCCTTGATAACTGGAGCTGTGCACATGGCTTGCTTGAGGTAACCAAATATAGTTTGGCATGTCTCTGTTCAAATCACATTCATGAGCTGCTTCTTGGTAGTCAGCTCAGTCAAGGGATTAACAATGGTTCCATATCCCTTGACAAACCTTCTTAGTACCCAGTGAGGCCCAAGAAATCTCTAAACTGAGTCTGGGATTTGGGGGGCAGCCTTGCCTTGATGGTTTCTATCTTGGCCTAAAGTACGCCACAGACCCCTGGCTGTCTCACACTTATTTGCCTTGATAGTCAGGCCTGCCTGCTGAGAGCATTTAGCACTTCCTGTAGGTGAAAAAGGTGGGATTTCCAGCTGCTTTTTAAGACAGCGATGTCATCTAGATATGCACCAGAGAAAGCCTCCCGGAAGGTGGCAGGTGCATTCTTTAATCCAAAGGAGGGCATCACCCTAAACTGGTAGTGGCTCTATATAGTGGAGGAGTCTGGCCTCTCCTTTGCTCCCTCTGTTAGGGTGATCTGCCAGTACCCTGATGTAAGACCAAAGAAAGTTAAGTACTGAGCTGCCCCTAAACTGCCAATGAGCTCATCCACCCTGGTGGTGGGATGAGCATCAGTCTTTGTGCCAGAATGTAGTCACCTGTATTCCAAACAGAACCTCAGTTCAGGTGTGGTGCCGTCTTGGGCAGCTTTTGGTACCAGAACCACAGAACTAGACTCAGGACAAATTAAGGGGATTATCAACCCACAACTCCTGCATTCCGGACAATTCAGGCGTAATGCTGGGCCTCACCTTATCTGACATGTAAAATGTATTCAGGGAATTGTGCCCTCTGTTCACATCATGGGACAGGTGGGTAGTCCTAAGGATAAGGAAGAACAGAGAAGAGTATTGACCTAACACATGGTGGCAATCTCTCTATTGGTCAGGAGTTAGAGTGGGACAAAGTATTACTCCTTCCATATACCCATCCTTCTCCTTGGAGTCCAGGTGGTCAGGGAGAGGTTCACTCTCATTTTCTTCTCTTTCATTCACCAACAGTATGGTGAGCTCAGACCTCTCAAAGTATGGTTTGAGGAGATTTACATGCAGCACCCTCTGGCATAGGGGTGTTGAGGTCCACCAGGTATGTGCATCACGCTTTCCCTCAGTGAGCTCATATGACCAATTCCAGTAGTACTCGAGGCCCCGGGCTCTACCCCCTCCATGACCCATACTTTTGACCAGGTTGAAATCCACAGTGGTAGAATTTTTGTCACACCACTCCTTCACTACTTCCTGGCAGGCTTCTAGGTAACTGGAAGCTTGCTTCCATAACTTAGTAATAGGGCTTCTGATGGCCAGCATGTAGCTACTACCTACATCCAGGGGTACCTTCCTGTGAGCTTGCTCTCATCCTTCTTTTACAAGACTCAGAGGTCCTCTGACTGGGTGCCAATACAACAGTTCAAAGAGGCTTAATCCCAATACTCTCTGTGGTTCTCATGGTAAGCAAACAACAGGCATGGTAGGAAGATATCCCATTTGTTTTTCAGAGTCTCAGGCAGCCCTCTGATCATGCCTTTCAGGGTCTTGTTGAACCTCTCAACACGCCCATGGGTTTATGGATTGTAAGGGATGGACAACCTGAACATTACCCCACACTCCTTCAACATTGACTGTGTGAGAAAGCCATTCTTTTTTATCAAAACCCCCACTTTTGTGCTTGATAATGGTGGTAACTGCTTCTGACTGAGCCCTGGGCTCTGCGTACCAGACACAGGGCCAGTGATTATAAGGTACATGGTAATTAGGTATATTTACAATTGGTACTGACAGCCTAGCTGTACGCCCCAAGTACATAATGGGGCATGGAAGTTTAGCTACTCAGAAGACGTAATGCACTTAAGTGTGCACTATTAAGTTGCCTGCTGTCCTTTTAAAGGCAACACTGCATTGTAGGCCTCCTTTACATTAAATGTATAAGCAAATTCAACTTAGGAATTAAAGGTACTTCCAAAGTGTCAAACTAGCTTGTGTTTACATAAAGGCCACCCCTAAGGTCTCCCCTAGGTGACTCAGGAGTAGGGTGCATTGTAACTATGAGCAGGGATATTATAAAAGATATTTTATAAATCCCGGTTCGGGAAAAAGTTCTAATTTAGTTTTTCCCCATTGTAATAAAAAAGCTCAATAGCATAACATGGGAATGTTGTTTTTAAGTATAAATGTTGACAGGCATGAGCTAGAAATGTCATTCAAAGACTCAAAATGATACTTATGATAAACCTAACAACCTGCCACTGTTAAGAATTATTCAAGTTCAATTGCTTTATTTAGATACGACCTTATCCATAAAAGCACAAATCACATAACAACATATCAAAAATAAACAACTTCATGGTAAAAATATAAAACAGATTCGATAAAAACATGAATCACAGGTACAAGATATGTTAAAAACGCATACAGCAATTTCCAAAAAGGAGCCCACGCAATTCATAATAACCATTTAAGAACCAGTGCAATAAAGTGTTCTTCATAAGGTAAACATCGCGTTGCGGGCCCGTGCAGCAGTTTTCAAAAAAGTGCCAACTCACAAAACTAATTTGTCATCTTCCAGTTTAAGTATATTCCTATAAGCATCTTCTAAAAGAACAGGCAAAGTTTTTTTTAAACAGTATTAAAAGCCATTTTGCATATTTTATGTAAAACTTACAGAAGAATAGAAAATTAAATTTTGTTTGAACGATCCGACCGTCACACGGGCATGGCAAGGAGAATAGGTTGGCATTGTACCCAAGGGGAAAGCAGAGCAAAAATGTTACTGTGCCTGCCCTTAATTGGAAAAGGAGTCCCCTCACCCAACGGCATATAGGTTTTGGGAGATAACTAGGTGGCAAGTACGAAATGTGCTAAATGGTCATAACATTTGCAACAGTATGTTTCCTAGACTCCCTATCAAGTCTTGCCTTACTATAAAGTGTATATAGTGCACTCCAAAGGGTGTTTTTGTTTACAGTATCAGTTTCGTTTTGGCAAGAAAAAAGCTGGCCATAATTAACACTACTGAGACTCTGGCTCACCGCGACAAGCCACAGAATATCCATCCCTTCCCACAATTGAGGCAGTCTTCTATTATCTCTCTTGTGAGGGACGCAGCTGGATTTTTCCATACAACTAGCCAAAATAGAGCAGGGGGAGCCTTTATAAAATCTTAAATGTAGTGTAATTTCAGTTCACTATGGCATACGTAATGGGAGGTGGAGATCGGTACACCCAATGGTTTCCGGCAAAATCTATTTTCCTTCCAATGAATTCTGTAAATCTTTGAGATGCCCCAAACCTCTGCACCATAAGTAGATGTAGGTATGCACTGGGATTTGAAAACTTTTACAATTGCTAAAATAGCCCCTGCCTCTTCAGAGACTGAGATTTGAATTGATAGCATTAAAGTACTTATTCCAACAAAACACCACATGATCAGACCAAGTAATGTTTGCAGGGAAGACCAACCCTAGATAAGGGAAAGTACTAGTGTGTTGTAATGTTTGGTTGCCCACAGAAATGGTGTTTAGAGAGTACTTTCTCAGCCCACAAGCCATTATAAAAGATTTTTTTAAATTAGCGCACAGTTCTAGACTGGCCATAAAATCAACAAAACCCTGCACTAAGATGCGTAAGGCATTGGGTGTGCTGCCCATGAGAACCGCATCGTCAGCGTATAATATCACCAGGAGTATGTTGCCATTAACTCTAGGAACATCATTAGTGAGTGCTATAAATGATGTATGCAGGTTATTAATATATATAATGAAAAGGAGAGGGGCCAGGATGTATCCCTGTCTGACCCGTCTACAAACTGTTTTGTCATTGGAAACCTCACCACTATTGTTGATCCTAACCATGGCCTTGAGGTCCTTATTTCAATTGGCTAAAACATGTACAAGGACCTCATCTAAACTGTATACTAGGACCTCATCTAAACCTTAGTTTACCATAATCGTGACTGGTTAATAAAATCAAAAGCTGAGGTCAGGTCCATGAAAGCCAAGTATATTGGGGATCGCTGTGCTATGGTATATTTCCAAATAATTAAATTAAGATGTAGGCATTGTTCATTTGTGCCTACTTTGCTCATAAACCCCAGTTGACATAATTCTAAAATAAGATTTTCCTTAGTCCTTATTTTATTCTTGTTATAAAAAAACTCTGCCTAGGATTTTCAGGGTGTTGTCTATCAAGGAGATCAGTCTATAGCAACTAGGTTGGGAGCGATCACCCTTTTTTTAAAAACAGGACAATAATAATTGTTGACCAAGAGCTTGGTAGTGGGGCATTAGTTAAATTATTAAAAATTATTAAAAACATTTACCAAAAGGGGCACCCAAAAATCCGTCTTGTTCTTAATAAGATCAATGGGTAACCCATCATGACCTGGGGCTTTGTTACCCAGGTTCTGTTGTATAGCTTCCTCAACTTCAGATAGTAATATCAATATCCCAGTGGGGCCCCTATTCTCAAAGAGATATTCATCTTGTACTGGGGCTGTATAAATCATGGAAAAATCGGCATCCAATGCCTCACTGAATATATTACAACTTGCTGGAGGGAAGTGACAAATTCAAATAGATTAATAAAATTTACGTTTGGTGTGGACTGAAAGTCATTACTATAAAAGTTAATTAAATAAATAGAAACACCCCTTTTTTCCCTGGTTTTGTGTTTGTTTTTGAGCTGAGTGTAACCCCACCTGTGACCTAACAATCGGTAGGCCTTGGTTTTTGTCGCAGAACCTGTCTGACCACGTATCTCTGACTTGGGATTAATGGGGAGGCCATCTCAGGTGAATTCGACAGCAATAATTTGAGGTTGTTGTTGCATGAGCTACATAGTTTATGGCGTACATCAACATTGCATTTACTGGTATTGCTGCTTCTGGACCTACACATTTCATGGTGTACATTGGCATCATATTGACCAATAGTAACATTGGTGTTGGATTTTTATAGTGTCTTACTTATTTACTGTATTAATCTTTTGAAATGCTTTTCAAACCTGTCTCACAATAATGTTGGATTAGTTTCCTTGAAACAAAACATGTTTCCACATCTAGCTTTGCACATCATTATCACAATGCCCTGAATATCATTTACAAAGTCTCTTTTTGCACTATGTACAAATGCCAACTCTATCTTCGTCAATGGGGTGACAGGGCTATCTACATATCCATAACATCACTAATCTATATGCACATCGCAAGGCTGCATTCTATTATAAAAGATGAGCATCCTGATGCATTAGTAGAGGAGGCACTCCAGCTGACATCAGAGGTCCGTGCATGCTGAGAATTCACAATGCATCGCTATCTTCAACGGGTCACACAGCTATCTACATATCCCTAACATCACTAATCTAACCGAGGTGCTTATTATTCCAGCTCAAAATAGCCCTTGGTGTGAACTGTTCTGGCCCTTAGAATTAGGAGTGGCCCAAACCCCAGAACCAGTAGTAAAGAACCTGGGCTTTAAGATTGATTCTGATCTGTCGATGTCTAGCCAGGTATCTGCAGTGGTGGGTATCTGCATAGGCCTACTTAGGCAATTACGGAAACCTGTTCCCCTCCTCTCCACCTCTGTCCTACAATCAATTGTTTCAGCTACAATCATCTCCCGGATGGACTTTGGGAATGCCCTCTATTTAGGCATCCCACAGAAGCTACTGAGGAGACTTCATGTTGTACAAAATGAAGCAGCCAATTAAATGTTTAGCCTCCCTAGGTGCACGCGAGCCACCCCCCTGCTTCATAAACTGCACTGGCTGCCTATTGAACAGCAGGTACAGGAGTCTGTATATAGCCCATAAGTCCTTACATGGAGATACACCGAAATATATAAAAGTACGAGCCGGGAGGGGCTCTGCGTTCTTCAGGGACCTGCAGATTAGCCTCCTCCAGATACAACCTTAAGACCAAAGGGGGCAGAGCGTTCTCGGTCCTCCTGCCATGGATCTGGAATGATCTACCAGAGTCCTTGCGCAAGGAATCAGCCCTGCTCCCCTTTAGAAAGCTGCTAAAAACCCACCTGTTTAGATTAACACTGACATCTGTTTAATCCTCCACCCTGTAGTATACGGTGCCCTGCTCTTTCTCTGAAACGCATAGAGACCAGTGGTAATTTGCACTACATAAAAATAAAATAACATAAAATAACATAACACATCGCAAGGCTAATTTCTATTATAAAAGATTAGCATCCCAATAGATTAGCATAGTATGCACTCCAGCTGACATCAGAGGCCCTTGCATGCTGTCAATTACCTATGCAGTAGTCTGAAATCTCTAGAGGGGTGTCCAGTTCATGACCAATGCAGGGTCCTTCATTCTCTCCTACCAGGTAATGGGGTTAGATCGTCCCTTGGGGGATTCTTGGCTCTACAGCTGTACATACTCTACGTACACTTAGAATGTGGTTCACATAGTAGGAGAAAGCTTGATTACTGCCTTGGTTTATATGCTTGCATATATACATTGTTTTAGAACCAGGGTAAAACTATATCTGCTATTCACGCTTTTGGTGCTTGTAATCAACTTCATCTGCTTCTGTTGATTAATCATTGCAGCACATGTATTCTATACGAGAATAACGTTGGTTCAATAAATCTATTGGAAATGTCCCCCTGTGCATGCTCTGTATACTTCTCTGAGAATAAGAGAACACAGGTGACTGAGTGAAAGGTTATGTACTGTTTCCACAATCCCTGAGGGGTCAGAGTTGTCATAATCAGTGGTTGCTAGAAACCACTTTCTCCCTGGTAAGGTTGGGGGCTTACAGTGGCACTGTGAGCTAGCTGGTCTATAGGCCAACACATCCTGTGGGGGTGTCCGTAATCAGTCTTGATACCAAGCCCCTAGTTTATATTGTCCAAGTAATGCACATGTCCTAAGGATTAGTAGGAACTACACAACATGGGGCCACCAACTTTGGTTAGGTTCTTATTTAACGGTCAATCTGAATAGTTCAGTCGTTCTTTCACAGAGATTCCTACTCACATTTAAACCGGAGATGTCCGAAGTGGGAAGGGAAACAAATCTGCCTCATCTGAGTAGGTATATTTGATGTATTGGTTATTCAAGCTTGGAGGATTAGAAGTTCCCACATTTTTCGAACCCAATAGCCATAAAATTCATTTGAATCAAATAAACGTTTCTCTTCACATAATGTCAATAAACAGAGAAGCAAGTAGGACGTTGAAGAGCAGGTAACAGCTCTAAATATTACAGAACATTGCAGACAGGTGGTTACTATGAAATTATTACAACATGGCCTCCTGGCACCGGATGGAGATCTTACCTTCATGGTTGAGACACACAAAGCATTCAGAGGTTTTCTAGTCTTGGGTTAAATTCCTGCCTGCAGAGGCACACACACAGTTGTTTTTATAAATACATTGAAGTAGAACCACCTGTGAAATATTTCCCATACATGGACTCAGAAGTCCCATTAACTTATCCAGAGCATATTAATTGGTTTAAAGGTGCTCTATCCCACACTACAGAACATGTGAGACTCATTCCACTCAGCAGAGAAAGATACACCTGACCGGTATTAGCTTCTCATACACCACATCCAGACATTGCTGCTTTATCAGGCATTTAGTAAAACTTTACAGAAATCTTACTCAATAGATAATAGGAACATTGACAGACCAACCTGCTCAGGCTGCACAACCTCAATTAGCTACAGCAGGTATGAGCCCTCAAACACTGAACAGCATAATGGGAAAGATTCCCACCAGCCTGGAGCAATTCCTGTTCTGGATAGCACAGAAAACAACACAACTTGAAGCAGTTATCCCTATACTGGCCAGCAGGAGAAACACAGAATACCAACAATGTGCTTGCCAAATGGTGGTTGCTCCCACAATAGAAGTTTGTGCCAATTGGGGTACAATCTTCGCTGACGTTCATACCAGAACACATAGTACTTCTTTAATGGCAGTTAAGCCAGATGTACTGAAACAAATACAAAATGAGTACAGAGGGTGGACCCTGCCCTAAATCTGGGAATGAAATTGATGGACAATTTGACCCAGGTTTCTTCCATTATGTTAAGTAACATAAAAGGGGAGGTAGCAGTGGTGGCTATATGGCAACGCCTGAGCTGAATTCCCTCCTGCACAGCAGGAGCGAGAATTGCCTAAGATTATCGAAGAGACATATGCTTCACTAGGTAGTGGTAATCAGAACTGGAAAACCAATAGTTAAGAGCAATTCTGAAATGGATAACTCTAAGGAAGGCCCCGTTTCTCCAAAAAATAAATGGGATACTAAACAAAAAAATAACCAAAGCAAAACACAGTCACTGGGTGGATCTCCTCAAAAGCAAGACACTGATCAAAAAATACAATTTGGAAAAACGTGACAATATGAGAAAACTAGACAGATATCAGGATACTGATACATGTTCCTCTCAGTTCTTTCAGGGGACATCGAAAAGTGTCCGCAGAGAGACAGACAGTCATAGCACTTATCGAAAGAGCAAGTCAAGCGAAAAGGGAGACACATTGCACTTCGGACGACAAATAAAACACTTCCAAAACTCAATTTAAAATGAAGAAGGTAGCCGGGATAAAAATTAGAAATGCCTAGGCTACTGAGGACTGTGTTTCTGAACAGGGAATGGACAATGAAAATAGTAGACAACTCAGAAGAAGTCATGATAGCTTGCCAGAATCTAATGGATTATCTGGTGGCAGTAGCACTGAGTGAGCATATCATGGAGGGAACACATGATACAAGTCCTGCCCAACATCGTAAAAACTTGAAACTTGGACAGTGGAACAAAAAGCATCATGTGCAGCACCTGTTCCGAAATTTACAGCTAATTAAATACAAAAAAACAGTCCTGTGTGCAGCAAACGAAATGTGCCCACTGTCCAGCGGCACCATCCTTAACGAGGTGATTAAATACAAAGCTACCAGATTGGAAGCGCACCACTTCTAGTCAAAAAAGTTCATGAGTAATAGTCCATAGATGTTGTATAATCTGAATTCAATGAAGGACATAGTTGTAGCTGCAAGATATGTTCCAAGGTTCCAAGAAATCAGTAGTAACGAGATGTCCACTAACCCTCCTTTGGAGAGGAGTTTGCCTAACGGCTAGGGCGGCCGATCTCGAATCGGGGGAACTGGGTTCGAGTCTCGGCAATGACGCTGAACATCCTGTGATTCTGGGCAAATCACTTAATCTCCCTGTGCCTATCAAAAATGAATGTGTGTCCTCATGTAACGTAACTGGTGCTATGTAAAGCGCTCTGATACCCGGTTGGGGTCAAGTTTGCGCTATATAAAACTCTGCAAAAAAAAAAGATATATGTTATTTTCCTCTTTATTTAGTCCTTGAAACAAACCATCAACCAATGCGTTTCACCCTTTTAAACATTAAACTTCTTCAGGGGTGTAAGTTAAAAACATATATAAAATAGATATCTACACAAACACACTCAACATGACCACCAATACTAATATATACAAAACAATTATATACATGAATATATACAAAACAATTATATACATGTAGATCGCATTTAAAAAAACGATACATCGTTGTGTATCAATCCTAATACATAAAAGGAAAAAGATTCCCTCTCTGCACCATACCCGAGGTGACATATATAACAAGAGTATGCACAAACAATTCATAAACCGTATTGACAATCAATTGTGTATACAAATTTAACAAAAAAGCAGAAGAAAAAAGAAGATAAATGGATCAAATTCTTGGAATCAGAGACACAGTAAAGAAACTATAGAGTATGTATGGAAAAAGAAAGCCAGATAACAAAAAGGACAGTAAAAGATATATATGATAAAACACCCAAGGGCCTCATATGCCCATAGAGATTCCTCTTAAAAAAGGGGGATTGGTAAATGAACCCCCAAGAGCAAACGGATTACTGAGAAATTATAAAAACCAATAGTGAGTACTAATTAAGTGCACCCCTGCTTGAGACCATGAATAAAAACCCAAAGCCGCTGTGAAACACTCTACGTGATCACATTCCAAAGACCTACCACTGTCAATCGAAGGGGACAACCATTCCAATGGGTTGTGGCCCAATATTGATATTTCTCAAGGGAGCAGTAGTCAAGCATCTGTGAAAGTCAAAGTAAGAAAGGCATGTCCCACACAATCGATTGCACAGATTATCATTTTATATATAATTTAATAGATATATTTGTACTGCGTGGTAATAGAGCCTACCTGGTCCGTGCTGTAGACTATCAATCCAAGTCATGATGTAAAGGTAAATTGGTAACATTTTGTGCCCAATTAAGAGCACAAGTACAGAACAATTGGTATGATAGCCATAAATAGATCATAAGTTGTGCAATTTCTTTTAGAAATGGCACATAGTGATGGGTAGTATCCATCCTAGTTATTGCATCTAGAAAGAAAAGAGATATAGGACAAATACTTAGGCCAAAAATTAAAGTCATAGTTTTCCTTAACCAAGACACATCCTTATTTGCATCCCTATTTAGTTTAGCCCTACTACAACAAATTGTGTAGAATCCATAACATGTACCCCATACATCACAATGCATTATATAGAGTGGATGATGATAATGTGTGACACAATGCATCTGTCTATATTGACTGCAGAGGTTTACTGCCCTGATTTTTGGCTGGATCGTGTTTAAAAGAAACAACACTTCGGCCAGAATGGTTTATATCCTGTGAATACGTGAAGAGGATTGTTTTATGAATATTATGAAGATATTGTTTTCTTTTAAATAAAGCACTGGGCTTTTAACTGAGAAAAATGTTAGACAAATAAAGCGCAACATAATATGAAGTGGCAGGGAACTCCATCTTTTAACTGGAGCATCAGCTCTGGGAAATACGTGATTTAAAAAAAAAGATTTTTACCCCTATATCCGAAAGGGATGCCCAAATGGAGAGATTTGATAATCCTCGTACTTGGGTCTGTAAGTAGTATGTACTGCAGTGAATTTTAGATGTGTATTCTGAAACTGTGACAGATTCATAAATCCATGTGGGAGTGAATATATCGTGTCCCGAGGAAGGTGGTTTTTTGAACACAGACATCCACCGAAACGCGTCGGCGCATACTGTAAGAGGCACACTGTAGATTGTGGTGACATTTATGTGACATTTATGAAACTGCTAATTTAAGACTGTTTATGTTTCACAATGATCTTGATCTAGTGTATGTGATTTCTTAATGATTAGAAAGTATCCTTTCTAGCAAATTCTCCCTATGATCCATTGTGTAGATTGAATTGTGTATGTTTTGATCTTTGTTAATGATGTATAATTAACTTTTGTCTATGAACAATTGATGATTTATTTTAAATAAAATATTTTTAGACTGTGCATATATTTGGTCTTTGATTGTGGTATGTTCTGGTGATAGTCTGGATGTGAAGAGTGGTTTGGCTCTGTTGTATGAAGTATACCTAAATGGGATCTGGTTTTGACTACTGTTGATTTGGTGCCCCACCCCTTTGGTGGTAAAGGGTTCCCTCTCATTTGTTTTGAGTCAAATGTCCATGAACAAGATGCACTCACTATTGGGCCCTATCAAACGTAGCTCAACGTCACCATGTGATCACGTGGTACGTCAGTCGTCGAATACAAGCCAAAAAACCATGAAAGAATCCCCCATATTGGCACTGGGTGAATAAATAGAATAGCGGCCGTCCATAGCATGCAGACCGTTAATAGAAGCCCATGGGAACCCCGAATGGACACATTGAAATTAATGATATCTGTGTCAGTTTTAAATAAAGATGTCTATACCGGTTTGGAATCTGGCATTCTGAAAAACATAACACCATGCCCCGTGTTCCAAAAAAACAATGCCATATATAATCAGGAACAGCACTGTACACTATAGGCTGGAACAATTAAAGATATCTGTGTCAATTTTAAATAAAGGTGTCAGTACCGGTTTAAAGCTGGCATGCTGAAAAACATAACATCGCGCAATAACCACTCCACCCATCAGTTTGCGTAAAAGGCCATTTATTAGGACAGGCATGACAGCTTACAAAACATAACATTATCAACTTAACAATGCCCCCAACATCCTGCCTTTCAACCGTCATCCACTCACGTGCTCCACCAGCCATTCCCAAATCACACCACAACCTCTTTGCATCCCATTCACTTCCCCTTTCCACTTTCCGACTCCTCGGTCATTTCCATCCATCGCACTCCCGTCTACCACTCTCTCCCATCCTGCGCCTGTAACCCCCTCCCTGTAAGGGTGATTCTGCCCATCATGTACTCCCCACCATTCCCAGTTCCCGCCACCCAGGGAACCCCCGGAGGCCGGTTACCTGCCCCACCAAGCGTGCACCTTTCGAACTCAGTCCCGCCTACACCAGATTGACTCATTCCATAGACAACTAATCAAGTCCCGCAGCTCCATGAGGTAAAATGCATTTCCCATGTGAGAAAGGTGCACGCCGTCGTCCCTGAAAAGAAGAGGTTGTTCCAGCTGGAGCCCGACATGAGCCAGCACTTCAATCCCCCGATCCGCACAAAAGAGTCTCATAGCCCTGTTCAGTTTCCTGCGGGCCCTTTCCACGGCCGCAGGCTTGAGTGCACCCCTCCAAATCCTCCTTTGTACAAACTCAGTCCACACAATGCAGGTGCCAGCCAGATTGCACTTCATCACCTCCAAGTCCCTCTGCATCAAATGCAACAGTGACACCCCCGATTGCTTCACCAAGTCATTTTCCCCCAGGTGGACGATGATCATGTCCGGGCAGCCCAGCTGCGACACTTTCTTTGTCAGCCACGGCAACAGTTCACCCCATCTCATTCCGCTCTTACCCCACCATTGAACTTCATGATGGCTGCTCCTCAGGCCCAGGCTACGACTGTACACCTGCCTGTCAGCATACTTCGAAGCCCAATGCACAAAAGAGTGCCCCACGACCCAAGTGACCGTCTTGGCCCCCGGTCCACGAACACAACCTACGAAGAAAAGGATATTAGTACCAAGGTATGACAAGAAAATACGACAAGCAGCGCCGCCATCCAAGCGTTGCGCCCCCGCCCTCACTTGAGCACATAGCGCTCACAGCACCGCGACCTCCAGCGACCAATCCTCCTGATCTCCTCCCATGACCAACCCAAACCCGCCGCCGCCGTAGCCGCCCGAATCCAAAAGGAATGCGTGCCAAACCGAGCCGGATCCCTGCCCAGCCTCCTCAAAGCCATCCGCAACACTGCCAACAACTGATCCGACGTCAAACGCTTCCGTGACGCATGCACAAAGATTTCCCCTTCCGTCCACCGCACTTTCTGCCCAAAGCTCAGCCACTCTCACACCGGACACACACCTGCACACCCACTCACGGACAACCACACCCATTTACCCCGTCCCACTTGGTCAGTCTTGGACCGCCCCAACCAAATGCCCAAACGGAGCCCATCCACACGCACATCAGCAAACAACCTACCCGGCGCTAAGCATGGGCGGAAAATCCGTTTCGCTCGCGGATTTTGCGGATTTTCGGGAAATTCGCAATCCGCGAGATTCGCGAATCTCCCGCAAAATCCGCAAATCCGCGAGCAGCGGATTTTGCTCGCACTGCTCGCACTGTTCGCGTGAGTTCGCGTGAGTTCGCGCCCCGCGAATAAGTGCAAAATTGCAGAAATACGATTTTAGCAAACTGAAAGTAACTACTTACCAGGTTCAAAAGTTCAGGCTCATCATTAGTAGCCATTTCCTGTAGTGCTTGCTGAGGGGCCCCTCCAGAGTTCAGTTGCCAGTTGCAACTATTATGTGACCCTGCTCTGAACCTCAGAATAGTTACACATATGCCACAAAGGTCCTGAATTACAGCTAAGGGAGACAAGCAGGAGCCAGGCTGGCAGTTCAAATCCATTAATCAGCCCCTAATTCATTATTGTCAGTTGGGGCAGGGCAGGTGTTGTAACTAATTTTGCAACAATGAAAGCACTTAGCAAGTGCAAAAGTTCACTAATCAGGAAGCACTAAGGAAGCAGGTGCCAGCTAAAAAAATATTCTGTGACACATTAATCAGCCCCAAATTAATTCAGGTCACTTGAGGCAGGGAAGGTGTGCTTGCGTTGCCACAATAATGTACACTGACTGGACAACCAGAGGGTGCTGTGATGAAACAGAGGGTGGCATGGGTGGGCCAGAGGGTGGCATGAGTAGTCAGAGAGTGGCAGTGGTGACAGAGAGTGGCAGTGATGAAGAAGAGTGTCCCAAACAGGCTGGACACGTAGAAACAACAAGTTCGCGAAACTTGCGACCCGACAGGTAAGTTCGCAATTTGCGACATTGTACAAAACCCTCGCGAACTGGCAGAAACCCGCGCAAACACACAAAAAAAAAATCCGCAAATTCGCGAGAATTCGCGGATTTTGCGGATTGCGAGTTCGCAAATCCGCAAAATTCGCGAACGCGAGATTCGCAAAATTCGCCCATGCTTACCCGGCGCCCCCCGAGCCCCCAGCAGCTCTGACACCCGAAACGCTCCAAAAAACATCCAGATCATGCATAGGCGAAAAAGCGCCACCTCCCCCCCGTCGTAGCAACAAAAAACCAATTCCTGCAAAACCAACTTCAATAAGTCAAACGTGACCGCCTCTCTAGGCAACTCCCCGCCCCCCAACTCAGCCCGCACCCTCCCCCAACCCTTCAACATTCGGCTCAGCAGATCCGAACTAGCCGGATCAAAACCCAAATAGACCATGCAGTAGAAAGACACACCCGCCAACTTGCCAGCAATCGTTGTCAGCGACAACCCCCTATCCATGCAATCCAACACAAAGTGCACCACCCGCCTTTCACACTCCTCCTTTGGCAAACACATCACCCCCGTCCCCAGGCCCACAAACTTCCCAAACTCACTCCAAGCCAATCTGTTCGCCCGCCTAGTAGACTCCGCCAACGACCTTTCCACCAGACCAACCACTCTCACTCCCCCCATGCCCAGATACCCTCCGGCACATTGGTCTTGCAAGCCTCCGCTCCGGGCGCCAGCTCCCTGAAGCGCAGCCACTGCGAACGAGATAACGCATCCGCAATTTCGTTACTTGCGCCAGGTACATGTTGCGCGCGAAACAGCACATTGTAACGCAGACATAGCAGCATGAAGCTTCGCAGCAAGCGCAGCACCCTCAGATCTCTCGCTTTCTGATTGTTGGCCAGGTCCACCACCGTCATATTGTCCACGTGGAACAACACAGACCTGTTCTTGAACTCCGGGCCCCATACCAGCAATGCCACCAACAAGGGAAAGAACTCCAAGAACGCAATGCTCCTGCCCTGACGCAGCCAATGATCCGGCCACCTTTCCGCGCACCAGCGACCGTCCCAGAAAATTCCGAAACCAGCCGCCCCGCCGCGTCCGAGTAGAGTTGAACCTGCCACACCATCCTGTCCCGCACAAAATCCAAGGACACGCCATTGAAATCCTCGAGGAAAACCAGCCACACTCGTAGGTCAGACCGGACCCCCAGCGTAATCCTGACCCTGTGATGTGGGAGGTTCACGCCGACATGGCCATGCCGAGCCGCCTACAAAACGTCCTCCCAGCCCTCACCACTCTGCAGGCTAAGTTCAACAACCCCAGCAAACGCTGCACAGATCTCAACTCCAGCTTCTGAACCGCGATGGCTCCCTTCAAAGCATCTTGCATCTCAGCCACCTTCGCCACCGGTAAACGCGCCTGCCAGGTCACCGAATCCAATTCAATGCCGAGGAACGTCAGACAACAACTGGGCCCTTCCGTCTTCTCTGGTGCCAAAGGCACCCCAAAATCGTGAGCCAACAACTGAAACTGCTGCAGAGCCCGACCACAGTCGCCAGAACGTTCAGATCCCACAAACAGAAAATCATCCAAATAGTGAGACACCAGCTGGTGCCCACTGCGGTCCACAAAGGCCAACTGCAAAAAGGAGCTAAAAGTCTCGAAGAGCGCGCAGGAAATCGCACAACCCATTGGCAACACCATGTCCACAAAAATGGCCCCATCAAACTGCATACCCAAGAGAGGAAAATCCGCCGGATGAATGGGAAGAAGCCGAAAGGCCGACTTGATGTCACACTTGGCCATCTCCGCCCCCCTCCCGCATGACCGTACCATCCCAATGGCATCGTCCACCGAAGCGTACAACACTCTCGAGTCCTCCTCAGCAATGAAATCATTCACCGACCCACCTTCCGGCCAAGACAAGTGATGGATCAACCTGTATTCCCCCTGCTCCTTCTTGGGCACAATCCCCAACGTTGACACAATGAGATCTGACAGTGGCCACTTCGAGAACGGACCTGCAATCCTGCCCTCCGAAACCTCCTTCTCCAACTTACGCGCCACTACCCCCGGCAACTCCTTAGCAGACTGCAAATTCTCAGCCCAACGCCTCTCCCTGGGCCCCTGATAGCCAATCCGAAAACCTTCCACAAACCCCCAATACAAACACAACGCCGCCTCCTTATCAGGGTACCGGGAGAGCCATGGACCCATGGCCTCCACCTTAACCGGAGTACGGGCCCTTCGGCCCAGGCTGCCCCTACCCTTGGCAAATTTCCACTGCTCTGATGGCGTAGCCAAGGTGAGGCACTGCGTGACCGGGTGACGTCCCCCACACGTTGGACACTCATGCTTGAACTTACAAGAGGGGCGGTTGCAGAAACCTTTGTTAAACCCCCAGCAGGCCCCCGAAGCGATCGGCTTGTACTGTTGTCCTGCTGAGCCAGACCACACAGGCTGGCTCCCATGTCCACTTGGGGTTCCCTGGCTACCCGCCCCAGATTGAGCGGGACGCGGCTGAAAGGACCGATACGTGACCGGAAGACCACTGGCTGTATGAGTAGACGCAGCCGCCTGCGTCGAGGACATCCACTGGATCCAAAGTTCCTGATCCACATCCCCCCACGGCTTGTCCGGGTTAACGCTGACCCTAGCCCTAAACTCCTCGTCGTAGCTCAACCAGGCGAAACCCCCAAAATGAAGCTGCGCCTTCCTTATCACGTCCATATATTTAAACAATGCGATAGCCCAATCCCCATGCTTCTCACAATATATACTCGCATAAATCAGGAATGCAGATGTCCAATTCTCCATTGTAACCGGCACCCTCGGCCGCCTGGTCAATTCCCATTAAGCATGGGCGAATTTTGCGAATCTCGCGTTCGCGAATTTTGCGGATTTGCGAACTCGCAATCCGCAAAATCCGCGAATTTGCGGATTTTTTTTTTTTGTGTTTGCGCGGGTTTCTGCCAGTTCGCGAGGGTTTTGTACAATGTCGCAAATTGCGAACTTACCTGTCGGGTCGCAAGTTTCGCAAACTTGTTGTTTCTACGTGTCCAGCCTGTTTGGGACACTCTTCTTCATCACTGCCACTCTCTGTCACCACTGCCACTCTCTGACTACTCATGCCACCCTCTGGCCCACCCATGCCACCCTCTGTTTCATCACAGCACCCTCTGTTTGTCCAGTCAGTGTACATTATTGTGGCAACGCAAGCACACCTTCCCTGCCTCAAGTGACTTGAATTAATTTGGGGCTGATTAATGTGTCACAGAATATTTTTTTAGCTGGCACCTGCTTCCTTAGTGCTTCCTGATTAGTGATCTTTTGCACTTGCTAAGTGCTTTCATTGTTGCCAAATTAGTTACAACACCTGCCCTGCCCCAACTGACAATAATGAATTAGGGGCTGATTAATGGATTTGAACTTCCAGCCTGGCTCCTGCTTGTCTCCCTTAGCTGTAATTCAGGACCTTTGTGGCATATGTGTAACTATTCTGAGGTTCAGAGCAGGGTCACATAATAGTTGCAACTGGCAACTGAACTCTGGAGGGGCCCCTCAGGAAGCACTACAGGAAATGGCTACTAATGATGAGCCTGAACTTTTGAACCTGGTAAGTAGTTTCAGTTTTGCTAAGATCGTATTTCTGCAATTTTGCACTTATTCGCGGGGCGCGAAGTTGTACTGGGAAGCCGCGAACTCACGCGAACAGTGCGAGCAAAATCCGCTGCTCGCGGATTTGCGGATTTTGCAGGAGATTCGCAAATCTCGCGGATTGCGAATTTACCGAAAATCCGCAAAATCCGCGAGCGAAACGGATTTTCCCCCATGCTTAATTCCCATTCCTCTTCTTTTAACCCTTCTTTCGCCTGAATCTCCCTGTGTAAGAGCTTAAACACATCCACATTCTCGTGCCTCCAAATCCTTGCCTTAGTCTTCTCCGACAAATGTGACCCCAGGGGCATCCCCAGCCCCATGTACGGCAACTTCTTTCTCAGTTTCTCCACCCCACTCACACCCTCCTCCTTCCCTTCCAGGTCTTCCACCTTGTCCGTCTGCGCGCTGGCCGTCGCGACCTGCTTGCCCCCACCAGCCTTCACAGGCTCCACACCACCTTGGGCTCCTGCCCACACAGACCCATCCCCCACCCCCACCGACCGGCAGGGCTTCTTTCTCCCCCCACTCCCCCCATCCAACCAGGCGTCCCACCAAGAGCCCTCACCTGACAAAGTTGCAGGAGCTTCCCGCTCCTGTCGCCGTGCGTCCGCCGGCCTCAACATCCCTCTGCTGGCCCGACTGGCGCCATCCTGTGCCTCTTGAGAAGCACCAACATTGGTAGCTGCCCCCTTAGCCTTACACCCACGTCCACGCTCACGCAACTCACCCTCTTCCAACTCATCCTCATCATCCTCATAATCCAACCATTCATCCTGAACATCCAGCGGTACCACTTCAGTCACGACTCTCTTAGCACCCTTCCCTTTCACACCAGGCGTAAATTCACACTCCAACATGGTTGGTGCCCGCTCCCTCGGTGGAGGGCAGGCCGCCGCGGACCCCCCTGCTTCTTTGTCCCGGTGTTTGGAGGCCGTTTTGTGCCCCGCCGGCCCACCCCGGCCTCTGCCAGCAGACCCTGCTGGCCTGACCCCCCCCCCGAGCCGTATGCGCTCAGGGAGGCCCCGGTGCCACCAGGTCTCTGATCCGTCAAGGCAGTCCCTGCACTCTCCACCCAGACCCACTGTCCTAGCGCCCCCGGGACCCCCCTACCTCGGCCACCGGCCGACAACCTGCCACGCCCTGGTGCCTGGGCCCCATCACCCATGGGCACCCCTCCCGCCTTCTCCTCCCTGGCGGCACATAGGCGCTGCCACTCCCTCTCATACTCCTCAATGACACGCCGCTGGTCCCTCGCTCTCTCCTCCTCAATCATCTGGGCCCACCGGTCGAACATCGATGACTGCCCAGGCCCCCCCGGGCCTCCTTTCCCGGGCAAGGGTGCCGCAGCACCTCCCGCCCCCTGCCCTGCCCCTCTGCGCTGCTGTACCTTCAGGGGGCCCTTGCCCTTGGAACCCTGGGACTTCACCACCCCCTTCCGGCCCCGACAGGTAGACCGGCTGCTCAATGGCGGTGAAACTAGCCTCCCCCCAGACTCCTCCCCAGACAGCATGAGGGCAAAATCCTCCCCAGCAGCCTCCTCCCACTCATCAGAGTCCTCCCCCCACTACCATTGCTGCTCTCCCCGTACCCCGCCAACTGGCTCAAGCTCCTGGACAGCCTGGCCTGCGACACCAGTGGAGCCTGGCCCTGCACGTGCTCCTCAATTGCCAGCTTGGGGCCCTAAGGCCCCCCACCCACAGCCCCCCCTACCTCCTCCACCTCTCCCCCTGCCCAGACCTTGGCAGGGAGACTCAACCTCCTCCCCCTCTTCTTGGGGGGCTCCTGCGTCTTCCTGGCTTTCCCCTTCCTGGGCCCCCCCTCCCGTGACCCAGAAGGCTCATCCTTGCATGCAGCCACCACTGCCGCCACCCCTGCTGACGCAGACCTGGTCGGGCGGGTCATGCCGACCCAAGCCTGGTCCAGGACACCGGGCTGGAGGAGATCTGCCCTCCCAGCCCGGCCAAGTGCAAGCAATGCAGCCCTCACCGCCTCAGTGTCAGGGACAGCCATGTGAAATTCGACAAAAATGCCCTCCGCGAGATGCGTGAGGATTGGCACCCGCTCGTTCCGTCCGCGAGATGCGTGACGTGTAGCACCCCTTGCTCGCCGCCCGGAGCTTCCGCTCCGATATAAGCAAATAATTGCTAAATCACACCCAACCTAATTGCGCCGTATAAAACTAGCCTAATCGTCGTCCTGGGACACCAAAACGACGAACCAATCACTAATTCACACACCGCCTACCTAAAGTAGCACTCCGCCTAAGCTCCAAAACCTAACTCTTCCCTGAGGCACCGGGGACAGGAAAAGGAAGTTGTTCCTCTCCTGTCCCCCCTAAAATAGCCTCCTATCTAACCCCTCCCACCCCTGACCTAAACCCCTGACCTAACTTCCGCCTGCCGTGTCCTCGCACGAACACCCCGGGGGAAGACTAGTCTGCCGACCTGCATTCCCCCGGGGGCCGCATTATGCCCTGTGTTCCAAAAATCATGGCATATGTACAGGAGCAGCACTTTAGGCTGGAACAGTGTGCACAGCCTAATAATGTCAAATATATTTATACGCGTTTACAGGAGACAGCACCCGCCCAGAGTTTGGCAGATTGGGTGTACTTGGAGCGTTTATGAATTACTGCCTGAACCGCCGAAGACACAAGCTATATTTCCTACTGACCTGAAAGGTCACCAATTATTGAATTGGTGGTTTATTGTCATACAGATGATAACCTGGGTTAATGCACGCTATTTTGATCCTCTGCAGCGGCGAGGGACTGTTTAAACCATCAAGATGGCACCAGTTGAAGGTTGGTGTACAAGGGCTGTGAATGCGCAAAGAACTATTAAATCAGTCTGCATGAAAGGCACAGTAGATGGACAATTAATGTATCATTTTTCATGAGGGATTGTCCACAGAGACTTTAAGAACTGTTTATTAAAAGAAAAACGACAGTTTCACCATGTGTTATAGTGCCTGGCAGACATGGCGGCTAAAATACCAGCATTCACATTCAAGAACTGTGTTAGTCCTCTTTTGCTGCTTGTGATTTTGACAGCACCAATGATTAGAACAGAGACGCTATTTAAAACACTTGCAAGACTGTTTGGTTTTTATGATTGAGCACTGAAGAAGGCAAAGGTGCCGAAATGCATTTGTTCTATTGAATAAACAGAAGCTCCCAAGAGTGCTTGTGCCTCTGTTTGGAGCTGTTATTGCGTTTGCGGGAGACAGCACCCGCCCAGAGTTTGGCAGATGGGGTGTACTTGGAGTGTTTATGTTTATAAAGACATCAAGATTGCAACACTTGAGGCTATGGCAATAAGCCCTGTATATATGTCATAAGGTTTTCTGCATTGCAGGCTAAGCATATTGAAAACTGTCCAAACCAGAAGAGTTGTGTGCCTACTTACCAAATCTCCGACATCATGTGATAAATATACACATTCAAATCACCATGGGAGGCTGGAAAAATGTGCACAGCCTAATCGTAACATAGGCCTTTTCTAAAAGAATGGAGATGACATTCGCTCCAGGTTATGGCATTATGCCCAATATATATGTCGTACACTCTATATGTATAGTGGCCTAGGCATATTAAAAACCATCCGAGAGAATTGTATGCCCACTAATCAAATCTCCAACAGCATATGATACTCATTCAAACCACCAAGGGAGGCTGGAAACATTTACACAGCTTAAAAGAATCAGAGGTGTTTATAAGAAAAATGTGGAGATAGCAAATGCTTTGGGTTATGGCACTATGACCAATATATATGTCATACAGTTTATATACATAGCAGGCCAAGCCTATTGAAAAAAACGTCCAGGGGGAGAAAATTATGTACCCACTAGTCAATTAGCCAACAACATCTGGTAAGTATAGTCATTCAAACCACCATGAAAGGCAATCAATCGGGGACAGTAAGAAAGAGAGAGTTAGCACAGGGAGTTGACAGGAAAGGTTCTGCATGGAACTCTCAGTTCAGCAATACACCAACATATTCTGTCTAATGTTGAAAGTTTGAGGCACCACAGAAAGATAGGAAACCTCTATTGTGTTGGCCCAAAGGCCAGAGTAACTATATGCCAATGTTGACAAAATTAACACCACTAGTCTAAATGGTCACACAGAAATGAGTCCATGACATACTCTAAATTATCATAAATGGTAGTGCACTTCCTTATCTGTGTTGTGTCCCATTTCAATGCATCTTAGACCGCATATTTAAACAGCTTCCCTGCAGTCGAGGGTCAATTCACGATTTCCCCCACATGGGTGCGCAGGAATATGGTCAATGGGGTGGGACCAGACATTGCAGTCACCACCATGGTGTTCGCCCATAAGATAGGTCAATGAGTATATCAAATCATTGTTCTTAATCTCACATTTATGCTCTTGTATACATTGTTTAAGTGGTCTCACAGTACTTCCAACATATATCCTTTCACATTCACAACCTAGAATGTACACTACGTACTTTGTCTTGCTGTTTATAAAATGTATTATCTCATACTCTTTCATTGTATTATGTTGGAATTTTATGATTTTTGTTTCTCCCTATTTGAACAAACATTGCAACCCTGACACGTGAAAAAACCATTAGGGGCAGGAGGAAGCAACATTTGTTTAGTTGCACTTCTGGTATAACTGGGGCATAGCAAGTTTCTAAGTGTTTTGCCCCTCCGGAAAGTAACCTTTGGTGTGGTTGTGATGTGTTCCCTCATACTCAGTGTGCCGTACAACAATGCCCAGTGTTTCCTAAGAATTTTGAACAGACTACTACTGCTGTTGGTGTATTGTGTACCAAAGGCCATATTTGAATTAGAGGCCTGTTTGTCGTGTCTGTCTGGTTTTGTCACTAGTGTGCTAGCTCTAGTTACTCTTTGAATTCTTTTTTCTGCCTTTCTGAGAACTTCATCACTATAACCATGGTGTTTAAACCTGTTTTTGACATCCAGGATATTCTCCCTAAATGTTGTATCAGAACTACAATTCCGGCTGACAGGTACCATTTCCCCAAATGGGATTTAATTGATGACAGACTTGGGGTGGGCACTAGTAGCATGCAGCGTGCTATTGCATGCTGTGGGTTTGCGAAAAACAGTGCTTTGTATGGTGTTGGCCTCAATAAAAAAATAGAAGATCCAGAAATTCGATGCTGGTGTAACTGTTCTTGATAGATGTACATTATGAGGATTATTGTTAAGGAAACAATGAAACTCAATGAGTTAATTAGGTGTACCTTTCCACAGCAAAATGATATTGTCACTATACCTCCCTAAAAAGACAATTATGTCCATCCAGGAGGAGGCATACTTACCCCAGGTATTCTCCCTCTTCCACAAGCTCATGAAAAGGCCAGCATACAAGGGAGCAAACTAGGAGCCCATGGGAGTTCCCTGTGTTTGGTGGTGCCAAGTTCTATTGTGTAAAAAGTGGTTTTTGGATAATATGATGTTGATCATCTCGTTCAGCATCTCATTATGCTCCATATGGTCCACTGTACATGTTCTCAAAAAGGATTGTATCGCCATCATTCCAAAGGGTTTCTATATACATGTGTACACTCCTGTTACATCCATGGTAACGAACATTAAATCGCCTATCCATGTAAGACCCTCAAATTTCTGAAGTATTTCTCAGGCATCCTGTATGTATGCAGGAACATTGGTCACAAAGGTTTGCAGAAATTTGTCGTCATATTGGGAGAGTGGTTCTGTCAGTGAATTAATGCCCGATATAATGGGGCAACCAGGTGGGAAAATACCCTCCTTTGTAATCTTTGGAAGCTAGTGCATTTTTGACAATAAGGTAATCATATTCTTCATCAGAGAATTAACCACTTTTGCGCCAATCGTGGAGTCTGGTGTTAATGTGGGTGACATGGGAAGCCATGAGGTTAGAGGTAACTGACTCATAACATTTTGAGTCCCCATTTTATCTATTGATTTCATTCATATAGTCACTATGTTTCATGCTTACCTCATTGCTCACCTTGTCAGCCTCTCTGATAATGATAGAGTCATCCCTACTAAGGTTGTTTAGTGTTGCCTTTTCAACTTTGGTCAGATTCTGACTATGGTTGTGATACCTTCTCGGATTATCAACTAAAGCAAGAATGTCCTTGGTCACTTTCTCCTTGAAGAGATCAATGTTTGTTTGGGTGTTACATGGCATTAATTTAGACCGAGGCCGCAGTCCACTATTGATTTGCACATCCTACATTATATTAAGATCCTCTCTAAGATGTTGTATGGTAATATGTTCATCACCTGGTATTGACAAAACCATTTGTAGATCCTGTAATTCAGAGATGGTATGTGCTACTGTGTGTACCGGTGTTACAAGAGAACATGCATTAGAGGGGTTTGTGCTGAAAAAGTCTTTTAATTCAAAAGCCGGGTGAACTTGTACAAGTCAATAAAAAAGTCAACTGGGTCGCCCCATTGGGAGGGACAAAAACCCTAACCTCTGCGCAAGATGTTACATTCTACACCAGATAGAGTGCGACATGATAGATTAACAATAGTTAGTGCATTAGATGTTACACTCGCATCCTCAACACTATCTCCAATGTTTTTGACCGTGTTGTTATTCCTGATGTGGTTTCTTTCTTTTTCTTTTCTCCTGCCACCTTTTTCCTCCACCCCTTGTCTTTATTCCCTTTTTGTGATCTTGTTGCCCAACCTGAGCCTTGCAATCTCTACTTAAAAATCTCACCGTCCCGGGGAGGTTGCAGCAGCAGCCCCCCCATTTCTTGAGGAGCTGCTATCAATGGGGGCAAGGGAGCTACTAGTTATTGAGATGGAATCTTTAGTATACTTCAGAGTTCTTTTAGACTGATGTTGTCTAATTTTCAGGCAAATGTGTAGATCCCATGATCTTTATGATCGTTATCATCATGTTTAATCTTTTTTAGCCCCTCAAATAGCTTTAGTGGTTTTTAATGATCTCGTCGTAAATCTCATAGTTTTTCTTTACCACCTCATTCAGATCAGAACTGTCAATCTCCCTTTCCAAATTGACTATATGCTCTCTCAGTTTAGTCACCTTCATATCCGCGTGTTTGATCAATATACGCATCATGACATTAAATGTGTTTTGCAGATTATCTTCCCAATATTTGAGTGAATCCTCATCGAGATCCTCAAAGGTTGGGATTATTAATATCAAGAGGCCTCTCTGTATCTTTTTTGTTGTCAAGGTATTTTTGCATGGTTGTACCATTCCGAACAACAGGACATTTCTTGTTTCTTCAACCTCTCCAATTTCAGAAATTTTGATTTCAAACCTTCTTCTAATAGACCTACGGTCATGTTCAGATCTATTGTTTGGGTATTAGAAAAAAAGCTTAATGCCATTACTTCTCTTTTGTCCTTAAATTTAGACATGTCTTACAAGGGTATGGAAAGAACACAATGGCTTGGACAGTGCCACTGGGTCCCAAATAAAGAAAAACTTGAAAATTGGACAGTGGAACACATAGCAACATGTGCACCACCTGTACCGAAATCTACCTCTAATTAAGTACAAAAAACAGTCCTGTGTGCAGCAAACTAAATATGCCCCCAGTCCAGAGGCACCATCCTTAACGAGGTGATTAAATTCAAAGCTACCAGATTGGAACCGCACTACTGCTAATCAAATAAGTTCATGAGTAATAGTTCATAGATGTTATATAATCTGAATTCAATGAAGGAAATAGTTGTAGATGCAAGATATGTATTATTTTCATCTTTATTTAGTCCTTGAAACAAACCATTAGCAAATGCATTTCCTCCTTTCAAACATAGGGCTTCTTCAGGGCTGTAAGTTAAAAGCATATATAAAAAATACATGTACAAAAACACACTCAACATGGCCAACAACACTAATATATGTGCAATCAATCAGGAGAGGCTGCTTACCGACCGTGAGGGGAACGGTCCAACTTCTTGTCCCTGCACCTGTGTTCCTCATGGCAGGGGGAACATTCCATCAGCGCACCGTGAGGGAAACGGCTTGTAAGTGCCCCGGACATCTACAGGGACTATAGCCCCCAGAAACACCTTGGGCTAAGCATGGGCGAATTTTGCGGATCTCGCGTTCGCGAATTTTGCGGATTTGCGAACTCGCAATCCGCAAAATCCGCGAATTCCCGCGAATTTGCGGATTTTTTTTTTTGTGTGTTCGCAATTGTTTCTGCCAGTTCGCGAGGATTTGGTACTAGTTCGCAATTGCGAACTTACTTGTCGGCTCGCAACGGTCGCGACTATGTTGTTTCTACATCTGGTTCATCATCACAGCCTCCCAGCACCCTCTGTTTTACCACTGGCACCCTCTCTTTGACCCATGCCACCCTCTGTTACATCAATGCCACCCTCTGGTTCATCATCACTGTAGAAGATGGGGGGGAAAAGCAAGCCCACCTGCCCTGCTTGAACTGACATGAATTAATTTGGGGTTAGTTTATTAACAACACCTGCCCTGCCCCAACTGACAATAATGAATTAGGGGCTAATTAATGTGTCACTGAAAGAATTTAAAGTTCCAGCCTGGCACCTGCTTGTCTGCTCCTTTAGCTGTAAATCAGAACCTTTGTGGCATACAGTTAAGGTCAGAGCAGGGTCACACAATAGTTGCAAGCAGGCAACCGAATTCTGGAGGGCCCCCTCAGGAAGCACTACAAAGAATCGTTACAAATCATGAGGTTGACCTTTTGCACCTGCTCATTGCTTTTGCTTTTGCTGAAATCGTTTTTCGTTTTTTTTCGCGCTATTCGCGGGGCGCGGCGTCGTGCGAAACCGACCGCGGAAGCCGCCAATTCGTGCGAATGAGCATTTTATTTTTTTGCGGCTTGTTGTTTCGTGAGTTTTTTTGCAGTATTTGCGAGCCGCTTGCAGCGCAACACGCGAATTTACGCCAAGGTCGAGTACGGGCGCGGCCATTTTGTTTGCGTGACGTATTTCCGTTTCCGCCCGCTATGTATAATCTCGCGCAGTAAGCGCATTGCGAGTAGAGGTTCGCACGAGATCGCGCGGGAAATCTAGAGGTTCGCACGAGATCGCGAGGAAAATCTCGCGCGAACTTACTTTCGCGCTCGTGAACGGGCGCCGGCCATCTTGTTTTTCATTCATTTCCTGTGTCTGGGCATGGTGTTTAATCCTCTTGGTATCTTTGCCATCCTTTGCTTGTTTTCAGTTTTTTTTTACGATTTTGCTTCTTATCTATCCCTCTCTTTTCCTAGCTGTATATTTTTGTCTTTTCTGCTATTTTTCTTTACTTTTAAACTACTTTTTTAAACTCTTTTCTTTTCTTCTTCCCTATCCTATTCTTTCTTAATTTTCTACTTCTTCCTACCTTACCTGCCCAGACCATGGTCAAGCCAGGCGCCGTGAAGCTGCCCAGGCACTTGAGGGCCGCAGCGGCAGCGGGGAGTAGTGCTGGACCCAGTGGCAGGACAGCATGCGGGAGATTGAGGGGGGAGCAGGTGACGCGACGGGAGATCTTCAGCCCGGAGGAAGTGGGCGCGCTGGTCTACTTCGTCCAGCGCCGCCTGCCCAGGACCATCGCGGGAGGCGGCAGGATCGCGGCCGGCGGCTACAACATGCGGGAGCGCCGGAAGCGGTGGGAGAAGGTGTGCTGGGCCATATCCCACCTCTACGGGGTCCAGCGCACCTACAGCCAGGTCACCCATCGCTGGACGGACCTCCTGGACCGCGAGCGCGACCTGCTGGACCAGCTCGGCTTGGAGATCCCCGGGCTTGGTGAGTAGTAGTAGCCATTTAATCACTCACTACTATGATGTTTTCTCCTGCTCTGTGTTGTTGTATTGCAAATATTTGTTTTTTACATGGAGCAAGCCAATAATGCCGCTGATGACGATTACATTGTAGTTAAATTATATTTCAAAATCTTCTGTGCATTTCAGGTGCACTGCTCTCCTTCTCAGTGGCGTTGCTACTATGCTTATTTGTTTTCTATTTCGTGGTCTCATTGGCCTGAGTAACTATTATGTATGAGTGTACTTTACAGAACTGCGTAATGCTAGACACTAGGGGGCAGATTACATTTACAAGCCCCTTGCGCCACGTTTACGTTGCCTTGCGTGACGCAACAGCGGTGTAAACGTGCCGCATCCCTGCGAGTCATTTACAGCATGACGCATCTAGGGAGATGCGTCACGTTATAAAGCCATGGGCCTGCACCACAATGGGTGCGTTCCTAGTACGCAGGGTGGGCGGTCCAGCGGCTGTGCGCCTCGCAAAATTGCCTGCGTGAAATGTACAAGATTTAACGCAGGCACTTCTGCGACGCTGCTACGTCAATTCAATTCCTTATGTCTGCTCGAAGCAGGCGAAAGGACTGACACAGCATGTTAAGTATTGGGTGGCCCTTAGCATTACTGGAGTTGCATTGCGTTGGCGACGTGACTCCAGCGATGCGCCGCTCTTACGTGACGAGATGCGTCACGCAAGTGCCTACCCTTGCGCCAGGGCGCGCCGCATTGTAAATGAGGCACATCTGCCGTGTCGCAAGGGTAGTTTTGCGTGACGCATTTGATCTGGCGCATCTCTGGAGATGCGCCAGAACGCGTAAGTAAGTATGCCCCTAAGGGGCAGAATTGCAATTACCGTCGCATCCCTGCAAAGTAGCAGGGATGCGCCATTAATTGTGCGGCCCGCTACCACCACCAAACATGGTGCGCCGTATTTGCAATGCGGCGCACCATGGGCCCAAAACGTCACCGAAGCTTTACTGCTGGAGTTGCGTCGCAACGATGGCACAGCTCCATCAATGCTCTGGGGTACCCTATCTCCCCAATGCTGGGTCAAGCCGTACGTCTGCTTCAAGCAGGTGCAGGGTTTGTGTGACGCATCATTGTCCTAAAGGTGACTGATTGATATTTTGTAGATTTCCCTCAGCCACTATTAGGATGTGTTCCAGCGCAGGAATGCCCTCCCTTGCGCCGGAACGCCCCCTGATGGCGCAGGGCTTTATAACGGGATGCATCTCCCAAATGCGTCACGTTGTTATAATATTATACGCCGCACCATGGCGCCCTTTTTTGTTTAGCTGCTGCGTCACAAAAGTCACGCAAGAACGGCGCAAAAGAGCCGCAAGGGCTTAAATCTGCCCCTTCCTTTGTACCCCTGACAATAAGAAAAATAGTGGCGGTGGATTGATAGTTTGACTATTTAAATGACTGGTAATGTAGCAGGCAACTGTTAGTGTTGTCACTGATCTGACTGAAATCACAATGGAGTTTGTCTGTCACTTTGCGTCTTGCCTGCGGACTGCTGCCTGCCAGTCCTAGGTGAACGTTTCAGTACTTTGTTTAGTGAGTTACGTGACTTTCGAAGTCACAGGTCCGCAAATAAATGAAAAGTAACCATAATCAATATAATTTCGCGGAAATATTTTGTTATTGTTCTTTTGAAATGTTTGATTTGGTTGACATTGACAAGCAACAATCATCCATGTTTTCTGTTCTTTCTTTCATGTTGTACGTCAGCTCCCCCCAGGGGCGAGAGGAGGACACAGGAGCAGCAGGCGGCGGATGCTGTTCAACAGGGCCAGGATCGGGCAGGCGAGGGCTCCTCTGCTGGCCCCAGTAAGTTTTCATTTTAGACTAGTACCTATTTTTCCTAGCGTTCCTCATTTGACTTTTTTCAAAATTGTCTTTGCTCTTCTTGTAGACTGTATCTAAATTCTTATCCTGCCTCTACTATGACTCCCTGTGGTATTACTAGATTATTCTTATTAGTCTGTCTGTGTAGCTAACTAAGATTGCACGGTTGGCGAAACTCCCATGATTCTAGTCAGCAATAGCTCTATCAACTTAGTGCAGTCCTCTGGGATTGTCCATAATGTCTTTTGAAGTGTTCTATCTGGACTCATGCTTGCAAAAATTGCAAAACCTTTCGCTCAGTCACTCTAGTCTGGACCAAAAAACACAGATTGTATTTAAGTTTAAAAGCTTTATTAAAAGTAAACACATTTATTAAAATGAAGTCATAATAAAACTAAATGTTTAACTGATAATGGAAAAGTGGTTAGTGCTGACGATTAATTGAAGACATTTCTTGTGGTCGAGCCGAGCTCTCACCTGGTTTCAACTTGATCTTGTTGTTAGAAGTCCATCTTCTGTCTGTGTGGAGAAAAATGGTGCGTGTTAAAAAAACAGCCTTCATCAGTTGTGCCAAAAAGTGCAGCAAGACAACCTTCCCTGGAAAAAGGGACATTTTTTTTAACTTTCACGTAGACAGTCACAAATTACATTGTTTTCACATGTCTTCATTCCTAGACCAAAGACTAGTGACTAGTGAGTGCTTTATTCTAACATTCTTAAATGTACTTTGTAGGTGGAACATCTGGTGGCGGGGCCAGTGTGGAGGTGGTGGTGCTCGACACGGAGGCGGAGGGCGATTCTTCAGGGGAGGAGGCGGCGGCGGCGGCTGTGAGAGTTGAGACGGTGGTGGTGGCGGCCAGAGGTAAGCTCTTATATATTCCTTACTTATTGAGATTGAAGACTAGCTGGGAAGGCAAGAATATGAGATGCATGGCTGGGTGAATGATGAAGCAATGATGGGTGGAAGGACAACAGCCTGGGTGGGTGACACAGAAACTGTATGTGTCCATATACCTGGATCATGCTACTATCTGACTCTTAGATAGCATATGTGTATCTAGAGCAGGGGTACTCCTAGTACGGCCCGCGGGCCGGTGGTGGCCCGGCAAGCCTTCCTTGGCGGTGCGCAGACCTTGCAGACAATCACTGCTCCCCCGGCCCCCACAGAGCAGAGGCTTTTTTGTATTTCACCTGTTAGCGCCCCTGCATCTCCACTCTGACAATCACTGCTCCCCCGGCCCCCACAGAGCAGAGTGGAGATGCAAGGCCACAAAGAGGTGAAATAGAACAAAGCCTCTGCTCTGTGGGGCCGGGCAAGCAGTGATTGTCAGGGTGGAGAAGCAGGGGCGCTACAACAAACAAAGCCTCAATAATATGTTAATGGTCTTTTAAAGACCTGTTAAGTACTTTGGTGTTGTTGTCTGTGTGTGCGCGTTGAGGAAGCGGTCTCAACCCGGGCTGAAGGCTGACACAGATAGACACTCACACAGTGAGATGACAGAGGGGGAGGGAGAGGGAGGGCAGGAGGGAGAGAGAGATGGAGGGAGGGCAGGAGGGAGAGCAGGAGGGAGAGAGATGTATGTAAATGCTGGGTCTGGTGGCTCAGTGGATGAGGGCATCTGCTGCAGGGACCTGTGTGCAACCTCATGGTCACAAGTTATCGTTTTGCTTTAGCCCCGCCCCCTCTGACTCCGCCCCCACCAGTGCGGCCCTCGGCCCCAAACTACACTGTAAATGTAGCCCCTGAGAGAAAGTTTGTGAGTGCCCATGATCTAGAGAGAGTAGACGGTCAGTGGATGAACTAAGTGTAACTTTGAAGAGCATGTAACACTGCACCCGCACGTCCGTTCCAGTGTAGGAAAGGCAAGGAAAAGAACTTTTAATTTTGTCCAAATACTACCATAAATAGTAGCAGTAGTTTGTATTGCAAGCACTGCATAGATCCGGTTATTATGGTGGCCACTCCCTACCTCTCTTAATAAGTTTAGTAGTACTCAGTCATTCATGTGTGGATGTATCACTGGTCACTCAATAAAAAGCAAAGCACCTAAAGTCATCCCATATATAAGCAAAAACATCCCATGTGAAGTGATAGATAATCAGATTATTTATCTTCTTCAATTTTCCATTTCTAGTACTCATTTCCACTGTAGGGTGAAAGTTAAATTAATTAAGCAGTAGCCCTTGAGTTGTAACAGAGTATTCTCAGTGCCACCCGTAATAGAAAAGTAAGAGCTTCACCACCTGCATGTACTGGACGGGTACAGTAACGCAACGGCAACGCAAGTCTAGGTCACTCCTCATGGCGTGCGTCTCTTTTTCTCGGGTGCAAGTTTACTGCGCTGGCATTATGCCGGCTTGCAGAAAATAACGTACCAATTTTCCAAAACAAGAGATAAGAAGAAGAATAAGACTGGTGTACTTTCATAGTCGACTCCAATGGAAGTCCACAGTGCTCGTAGAATTTGTTCCTTAAACTCCCACTAATGTTAGAGCAAGGATGAAGAAGTGTGAGGTTAGATAGATACAGGCCTCAATAGTTATGTAATGCGCTTGCAAGTTGCTAGTTGTAGTGCAACACAAATTTCTGCTGAATGATTGAGTTAATCTTAAAGAGCATTGGTTACAGACTATGTCTTTCTTTCTTCATATAGGTTCTCCTTCCAAATGAACAAGGAGGAAGGAGCTGGCTAGAGCGGCCCGGCAACGGAGGATCGAGGCCACTGTTGCGGAATATCGGCGGCTGGTGGCCCTGGAGGACGAGGAAAGTGTGCAGTCGACAACAACAACAACGTCGTCTGCATCGGCCTCCGTGGCCCCACGGGCTGCCACCCAGCACAGTGGTCCACCCAGACTGAGCCGGGCTGCCAAAGGCAAACGCCACCGCCGAGCAGCAAGGCCAACAGCTGCCTCTCACAGGCATTGCACCTGCAAGGCAGTGAAGGCACGCCTGCGCCGCACTACCCTGATGGTGTCCCGCCTTCAGCAGGAGCTCGCCTTGCTCCGCGAGGAGCATGATGCCCTGGCCCAAAAAGTTAACAGCATCCACCCATAGTGTCCCTTGCCCCTTTTTTAGAGACTTTTGGGGGGTGGGAATTGGGAGTTGGGTTTTTGGGGACTTTTGAAGGACAATCGTTGGGGTTAGGGAGGGTCTTGCGGGAGATTATTTTGTTAGGGATATAAATATACTTTTTCAAACTTTATCTGAGCATACCTGTTTTTTACTGCTTGCCTGGTGGGTGGGGGTTTAACGTTGACTGTTTTCCTGAAAGTTTAGTTCCATTTTCTTCCTTTAAGTGTAAATGCCCAAATGTTTTCAACACTAAGTGCCTCTCACAGACTAAGTGAAGTGAATCCAAGAGTCCTAGGACTTTAGTAGTACTACCTTCAGTCTCTCGTCTCTCGTACTAATACTCCATTATACCCCCAAACCACCAAACGCTTATCTTACCTGTAATTTGTGTTTGAAAGTAGGGCTAGACCCAGGGCTGGCTCCACGGGAAACACCGAATAAGGTTGGCAATCTTGGTCGGATAAAATTTCCTCATAGCGGTGGTACTAGTGGTGTGACACAGTGGCAGTTGCATGCCTATGAAAAAAAAGAAAATGAAATCTGGTTTGTCCTCCTGAGCAATTCAACGGTACAACTGAGAATATAGCAGGTGACAGAAGTACAGTAGAGCAGTGCCACATTGTAGCCTAACAAATGGTAAAGTATAACTACTAATTCGGTTGAAGTTCTTTCACATTAGCAATGGTTCTTTGTCAAGCAGAGTAAGAATATATCCTCGGATTTCTTCACCAGCCTGTTGCTATCACCTTATCCTCCCCAGCAAGTGTGTGGATTTATTGCTGTCATAATAATTTAGTCACACATCAATCAAAACCACACAGCCCGGGGGAAGAGGGTTAGGGTTTGAAAAATGGATGGGTACGGGGGTTTTTGGGAAAGGTTTTGGGAGACAAGAAAAAATAGCACAGCATAGACAAACTATTGTGAACATAAACAAATCTTTGGGTACAAACCTATCCATCAATCTTTGAAAGTGCATGCACTACTGCATGCATGTCAGTGAAAAGTAAGTAGTACATTCGACAACTGTGGAAAGAAAGAATGCGACAGTACAGGGCCTGTGTGGAATTATTGATAACGATATTCAACATAAGGTCTCTGTAGCCAGATACCCGAGAGCCTTGCTGGTCACTATAAATCCATTCACAACAACACTCAATGGGGTTGGTCTGGAAGGTGTCAGGTTTACTCCCCGTGATCCAGTCGATGCAAATATGGTTCCACCTCCAAATGTCACCAACACCCAGAAGTGTAAACACAGGGTGTTCGAGCCATTAGGCGGGGGAGAAAAATAACAAACTAAAATAAAAAATGTGGGATGGGTAAAGGTAGGGTCAGCAGGGAAAGGATACCTGTAACAGAAGACAAGACAGGCATCAGTGAAGTGCTGTCCTAACATACAAGTGTACTCTCATATAGTCTCACTAAATAACCAAGGAAGTAGACAAGTACCTGAGCACCAAGAAAACATGACCTTGGATAGGAAATACTATAGCCCTTCTGCCACAATCTGTGAGGAAGGCCTAAGAAACACATAAACATATAGTTAACGAACACACTCCTGTCGCACCAAACACACTTGCGTTATACTAAGACATCAAACCCACTACTCACAACATACCACAAACATGGTAGAGGACTCAATGTACAAAGGGGGTTCCAAATAGTCAAAGCAAAGATGTATGGTCCAACAAAAAGGAAGAGGGAAACGGTAGTGTGTAGGAAGCAAGAACTACAACACTGCGCTCTCTAAGTAATGACCCAGTAGAGAATCTTTGGTGAAGGTCAAACAGAAAAACGTAGTTGCGACCACCACTGAATTCTGCCAACAACACACCCCACGGTGCACTACACAAAGAGAACTGGGGTAGCCTGTAGTTACCTCACTACATGCCCAGTTATGGAGGTCCTTTGAAATACACAGTTATACAACGGAGACGCGTAGTTGTCCTTACTACCGCGCTCCGTTTTAATAGTACAAAAACGATCCCCGATGTGAACGCTAACACGTGGTATAGACCGCCACTGTGCTCCGCCACACACAATTCAACCAAACAGGAATTCATCAAAGGTAGAATTCTGTTAGAAAACAGTCACAGAACCTCCCTTAACAATCCGTTCAGGCAGTAATCAGCTGACCGCACGGGCGGCCGAAGAGTTTAGAGCGGCTTTACCTGAAGACGCGTGAAGTCCGTCTACCGCCAAGGACAGAACACGGAAGCGCTCCCCACTGAGCCTCAGGGGGGGGGGGGAAGGTGATAGTCCACAGGAGACACGATAGAAAAGCATGCAGAGCGTCCGCTCTCATGCCGGTGCAGAACAGAAACAAGAATAACGTGCAACAGGAAGCGCGTCTGTTCCCCAGATAAACTTCCTGCAAGTCTCCCGCCTACTCATGGGAAATGTAGTTTCATAGTACGGTAGGCGCTTAGGGGCTGCGTAACCTGACAGAAGGTATAGTAGATAGAAAAGGAGAAATTGCTTTTTTTCTAGGTGTCCCCTCACTCACCAGGGTTGCCCCTTGGTGACATGCTTCATCATTGGGGCCATCCCAGTCCTCTACGGCCTGGGGCGTGCTGCGACTTGCGAATTACGTTGGAGCACTTACAAATGACTATGTGTGGTGCAGATGTGATAGTGGAGTGGACTAAGTGATGTGTTAAGGGATCAATTTAGAAGCCTAGAGAGAGCCAAGAAATGCAGTCACAGTCAGAGAAAAAGGCAAGGGATACTGTATCTATGTGGTTGTAGTGGTCCTGTTGGAAGTGGTAAGTAAGTTGCCTGCAGAAAAAAAATCCTCCTATTAGCGGCACTCCTCCATTGCAGCCGACGCTTCGTCCATCGATGTTGGTCACCAGAAGACACCCTGTAAAAAAAAGCACAGCATAGACAAACAATTGAACATAAACAATTCTTTGGGTACAAACCTATCCATCAATCTTTGAAAGTGCATGCACTACTGCATGCATGTCAGTGGAAAGTAAGTAGTACATTCGACAACTGTGGAAGAAAGAATGCAACAGTAAAGGGCCTATGTGTAAATTATTGATAACGATATTCAACATAAGGTCTCTGTAGCCAGATACCCGAGAGCCTTGCTGGTCACTATAAATCCATTCACAACAACACTCACTGGGGTTGGTCTGGAAGGTATAGTAGATAGAAAAGGAGAAATTGCTTTTTTTCTAGGTGTCCCCTCACTCACCAGGGTTGCCCCTTGGTGACATGCTTCATCATTGGGGCCATCCCAGTCCTCTACGGCCTGGGGCGTGCTGCGACTTGCGAATTACGTAGGAGCACTTACAAATGACTATGTGTGGTGCAGATGTGATAGTGGAGTGGACTAAGTGATGTGTTAAGGGATCAATGTAGAAGCCGAGAGAGAGCCAAGAAATGCAGTCACAGTCAGAGAAAAAGGCAAGGGATACTGTATCTATGTGGTTGTAGTGGTCCTGTTGGAAGTGGTAAGTAAGTTGCCTGCAGAAAATAAATCCTCCTATTAGCGGCACTCCTCCATTGCAGCCGACGCTTCGTCCATCGATGTTGGTCACCAGAAGACACCCTGTCCACTGCCTGCCTGATGCTGAATTGTGGCTCGCTACTGTGAAGCCTGACTCCATCCTTTTTTCCCCATTGCAGAGACTGAAACCCGGCCTGTAATTATTCAACGAAAAACAGGAAGTGATATAATATTACAACACCACTGATAAATAAATATAAGGTATGTAGGCTGTGGAGTGCAAAAAGTCACAATTTGATTTTCCTAGTAGACAGTACAATATTTTTGAAAGTGCGTACTCTGAGTCACCTTTTGAAGGATAAATAAGTATGGGCAAATTAATGTAGCGGATCTTGCCCCTCAAGCTAGGTGTACTGTAAACTGTGTTTTAGAACAAAATTAGATCTTCCTAGCAGTGCTCCCACCCAGACCCTTACTAAAGCCAGTCGCAAAAATGTAGAAGACCCCCAATCAAATCTCAAAAAACGAGGCCTAGCAGAAAACTGGTGACAAAACTTACTTTGAAAGTAAAAGTAGGCCGAAGTACCCCCTTCCTAATTACCCATTACCCACCGTGGATTGCATTCAAACCACTTGCAAGCAACCAAGCAAAAGTAGCCATAGCCAGCATCGCTCCAAGACTCGAAATCCCCCCCACTCAAACACATGCAATAGAAATACTGCTAACCCTAACGAACCCTAAGTTAAGAATAGTGGCAAAGGCTTTCTTTAACTATGCCAAATCCCCCCTTTCCCACCATGGATTTTCTTCAAATGACTTGCAACCAAAATTACACATTCTCACGAGTGCTCTAAGACCCCAGAACTCAGTTGGAAAAATCTAGAACACCCCGAAACACATGCAATCCTGCTGCTAGGGCTAACCCTAACGAACCCTAAGTTACAAAAAGTGCCAAAACTAAAGGCTTTTCCGCGCGGATTTTGTCCCAACCACTTCTACCCGGTATTAGACCTTCCCAGGAATGCCCCAAGACCCGTCAACCCACCCGCCAAGAAGCATAACACCCCCAAACAGGCCAAAAGCAAAATCTCATACTTGCAATATTTCTGGGCCTTCGGTCCAAACGCGCTGCGTAGCTAGGCCATAAGTCGGGGTTGGCACGACGGATTTCCTGAAAAGCAAATGCAATCAAGATTAGAGTGTCCCAGCAATGCTCCCAGACCACGAAACTCACCCACAAACAGACGGAACCCCCCCTAAGAGCACCTCAAAGGCAAGCAAGTCATCAAAAACACAAAAAAAATTCTGCCTGGGATTTGGTCCAAAACACTTTTATCCGGTATTAGAGCTTCCCAGCAATGGCCCCAGAGCCGTCAACCCAGGAGAAAACGAGTAGAAGACCCCCAAACAGCCAAAGAGCAAAAGTACAAAAATGGGGACTTAGTCAATTTTTCACAAATTTCCCAAATCACTCCGCGCGCGCTCTGCAGCTAGGCCCTAAGTCCCCTCTGCCACCATGGATTTGCTTCAAACCTCTTGCAAAGTAAAGTATATATAGCCAGCAGTGCTCCCAGACCACGAAACTCACCCACAAACACCAGGAAGCCCCCCAAACAGGCCCCCGAAAACGCTACATAGAGCAAAATGTCAGAAATAGCCCAAAAAAAAATCGGCCTGGATTTTGTCCCAACCACTTCTACCCGGTATTAGACCTTCCCAGGAATGCCCCAAGACGCGGCAACCCACCCGCCAAGAAGCATAACACCCCCAAACAGGCCAAAAGCAAAATCTCATACTTGCAATATTTCTGGGCCTTCAGTCCAAACGCGCTGCGTAGCTAGGCCATAAGTCGGGGTTGGCACGACGGATTTCCTGAAAAGCAAATGCAATCAAGATTAGAGTGTCCCAGCAGTGCCCCCAGACCACGAAACTCACCCACAAACACCAGGAAGCCCCCCAAACAGGCCCCCGAAAACGCTACATAGAGCAAAATGTCAGAAATAGCCCCAAAAAAAATCGGCCTGGATTTTGTCCCAACCACTTCTACCCGGTATTAGACCTTCCCAGGAATGCCCCAAGACCCGGCAACCCACCCGCCAAGAAGCATAACACCCCCAAACAGGCCAAAAGCAAAATCTCATACTTGCAATATTTCTGGGCCTTCGGTCCAAACGCGCTGCGTAGCTAGGCCATAAGTCGGGGTTGGCACGACGGATTTCCTGAAAAGCAAATGCAATCAAGATTAGAGTGTCCCAGCAGTGCTCCCAGACCACGAAACTCACCCACAAACACCAGGAAGCCCCCCAAACAGGCCCCCGAAAACGCTACATAGAGCAAAATGTCAGAAATAGCCCAAAAAAAAATCGGCCTGGATTTTGTCCCAACCACTTCTACCCGGTATTAGACCTTCCCAGGAATGCCCCAAGACCCGTCAACCCACCCGCCAAGAAGCATAACACCCCCAAACAGGCCAAAAGCAAAATCTCATACTTGCAATATTTCTGGGCCTTCGGTCCAAACGCGCTGCGTAGCTAGGCCATAAGTCGGGGTTGGCACGACGGATTTCCTGAAAAGCAAATGCAATCAAGATTAGAGTTTCCCAGCAATGCTCCCAGACCACGAAACTCACCCACAAACACCAGGAAGCCCCCCAAACAGGACCCCCGAAAACGCTACATAGAGCAAAATGTCAGAAATAGCCCAAAAAAAAATCGGCCTGGATTTTGTCCCAACCACTTCTACCCGGTATTAGACCGTCCCAGGAATGCCCCAAGACCCGTCAACCCACCCGCCAAGAAGCATAACTCCCCCAAACAGGCCAAAAGCAAAATCTCATACTTGCAATATTTCTGGGCCTTCGGTCCAAACGCGCTGCATAGCTAGGCCATAAGTCGGGGTTGGCACGACGGATTTCCTGAAAAGCAAATGCAATCAAGATTAGAGTGTCCCAGCAGTGCTCCCAGACCACGAAACTCACCCACAAACACCAGGAAGCCCCCCAAACAGGACCCCCGAAAACGCTACATAGAGCAAAATGTCAGAAATAGCCAAAAAAAAAATCGGCCTGGATTTTGTCCCAACCACTTCTACCCGGTATTAGACCTTCCCAGGAATGCCCCAAGACCCGTCAACCCACCCGCCAAGAAGCATAACACCCCCAAACAGGCCAAAAGCAAAATCTCATACTTGCAATATTTCTGGGCCTTCGGTCCAAACGCGCTGCGTAGCTAGGCCATAAGTCGGGGTTGGCACGACGGATTTCCTGAAAAGCAAATGCAATCAAGATTAGAGTGTCCCAGCAGTGCTCCCAGACCACGAAACTCACCCACAAACACCAGGAAGCCCCCCAAACAGGACCCCCGAAAACGCTACATAGAGCAAAATGTCAGAAATAGCCAAAAAAAAAAATCGGCCTGGATTTTGTCCCAACCACTTCTACCCGGTATTAGACCTTCCCAGGAATGCCCCAAGACCCGTCAACCCACCCGCCAAGAAGCATAACACCCCCAAACAGGCCAAAAGCAAAATCTCATACTTGCAATATTTCTGGGCCTTCGGTCCAAACGCGCTGCGTAACTAGGCCATAAGTCGGGGTTGGCACGACGGATTTCCTGAAAAGCAAATGCAATCAAGATTAGAGTGTCCCAGCAATGCTCCCAGACCACGAAACTCACCCACAAACAGACGGAACCCCCCCTAAGAGCACCTCAAAGGCAAGCAAGTCATCAAAAACACAAAAAATTTTCCGCCTCGGATTTGGTCCAAACCACTTTTAGTGCTTTCCAGCAATGGCCCCAGACCCGTCAACTCACCTGCAAAGAGGTAGAACAACACCCCCACAAGTGCTGAGTCTTTCTTCATTGGGCGTAAACCAGCCCTCTGCTTTGATGGAAATAGGAGTCTGGAGGAGGAGGATAGAGGAGCATGTTCTTCTGAACTTGTGAACCTGAGGAATGCAGACTGCGGCACCTTCAAATAAATTAGCAAACAAGTGAAGACAGTTCTGCTGATGGGCTTGTTTTTGTGATTATCTGATTAAAGTTTGAATTATATTAACTGTGCACAACAAAGAAAGACAGACACACAGGAATAAAAGTGAATAAGGATGAAAAAGAAAGTTATTGATTCGTTGTCTCATTTTCAGGGCTCGAAGTCGGTATCACAGTCCAGGAATAAGAATAAGGCTTCGTCATCATACTCTGCGAATTCAGGCAGGGTGAGGTCAGTGCCACCTGACAGAGTAGAAATTCCCTCATCTATGTTGCTGGCCACCTCCTCTTCATCCGGCACGCTCTCTCGTACTCTGAAATCTGGTGGTATGAGGTGCTGATTCATCTTGATCATTGTTAACCTCTCCACATTTTTGGGCGAGAGGCGGCTCCGTTTGGGAGTTACAATCCCACCAGCCGCACTGAAAACCCGTTCAGAAGACACACTTGCGAGTGGGCAAGACAAGTAGTTTAAAGCCAGGTTGGTGAGCTGTGGCCACAATTCTTTTTTCCCATGCCAATACGCCAATGGGTCAGAATTAACATAGACCTCTGTTGAGTCATTCAGATAGTCCTTCACCATCGACTCAAGGTCCTCATCCAAGGTTCCTCCACTTTGCTTAGCTCTTGCTGTGCCTCTGACCTTTTGAGAACCAAACCCACACAGAGCTAGCCAATCCTCTTCAGCCTCCAATGTTTCTGTTGTCTTTCGTGCAGATGATCCGGTTGCCGGTGTCTTTAACGGCTGAGAGGTCACTTGTGCCACAGCCACAGGTGCAGAAGTGGATTGTTTTGACTGGGGATGGCCTGCTGATGTACTGCCATTTCCTTCAATTTCCAGCCGTTCTGTTTCAAACTTCTTGGCTGACAAGGCTAGCCAACGTTTGTACTTTAGAACATGTTCATCATCAAAAGGAAAGAATGCTTGGCCTGCCAGCGCCTTTTTGTAGCGTGGATCCAGAATAGTAGCACAAATGTAATGCTGTTCTGAGTGGATCTTTTTAAGACGTTCATCACCTTGTAGGAGCTCTAATAATTGCTCAGCCAGAAGCAAAGAGTCTTGCTTTTTGTCATCTTTTCCAAACACAGAACACACCTCCTTCAGTTGGTCCTCCAGCATGTACAACAATGGGATAGCTTTTCCCAAATTAGAGTCCTCCTTGCTGACTGCACGCGTGAAGAACTCAAAAGGACGAAGCATGCGTGTCAGGCTTTCAACTATGTTCCATTGCGGCCCACCCATCCTCAGCTCCTCTATACCCTCTTTCAAGAAATATTGATCGAGTTCCGTATACTGCTCATACAGACGCTCAAGCATGTAGAAGGTTGAGTTCCAACGTGTTACCACCTCCTGGATGAGTGCTTTCACTGGCATTTCACGTTGATATAGCAGGCTCCTCAGCTGCTTCCGGGCCTTAAAAGAATGCCTGAAATGCTTGCAAATTTTTCGGCAGGTCTCCAATACACTGTACGCTGCACTGCGTTTATTACCCAAGAATTTTTGGACAACCAGGTTTATACAGTGCGCCAAACACGGCACTCTGAAATAGTAACCGTCCCTCATGGCCTTAACTATATTGGCGCCATTGTCCGTGGAAACATAACCAACCTTGCGTTTTAGTGGGGACAGACAGTTAAGGACCTTTGTGTTAAAGACATCCAAAATGTTTTCTGCTGTGTGACGTTTCTCCAAACCAAACATGGCTAGTGTTGCATGTTTCCGAGCACCTTTAAAAACAATGTTAGTGTCAACACCTGAGTTTAGCTTTGCTTTAGCCCCTGAAAAAGAGACCCAGTGTGCAGTGATGCACATGTAATCAGCGCCTGCGCCACTGGTCCACATGTCTGTTGTCAGATGTATAGTGTGAACAGCACTCTTCTGCAAAGCTGCCCCAATCACCTTCAGAACATCTTCATGTAGTGCTGGAACCGCAACTCGGGCAAAATAGAACCGGCTAGGAACCTTCCATTTAGGGCAGAGCGCTGTCACTAATTCTAGAAAACCAACCCCTTCTACAAAAGAAAAAGGGAGAAGGTCCAGAGCTAGCATTTTAGCCAGCTTAGTGTTATACAGACGGGTCATTGGGTGGTTGCGTTCATATTGCGCTTCTGTAAACAACATCTTTTTAATGTTGCCCTGGACCAATGATTTACGGGATGATGATGATCTCTTCGACCCAGTTACGCTCGCTGATGAACTTTTCCGCATTGATGTCTCACTCTCTCCCACACTCTTAGTGTGGCTCCCATGGGGTGTGCTGCTGACATGGGAACTGGGTGTAAGTGAAGTGTTTGAATCGTCTTCTTCTACCTCCTCGTCATCAGCAGATGAAAAATCAACGTTTTCATTACGTGCAATTCCGGCTTTCTTGACCGCCTCTAGGTGCGGAAACCATTGGACAGCGTGCCTTCTCTCAAGATGACCTCTCTGGCCTCCGGTACCATAGTTAGAACCAAGCTTACCACGACTAAATCGAAGCTTACAAAGGCTACAAATGGGTACGTTTTCCTTTTTTGGGCAAACACTAAAGAAGTCCCAAACTGGAGACTTGAAATGTCTTCGGGGGCCGGAGGAGGCGGCGATACTGGTGGTGGTGGTCCTGCTGCTAATGCCAGATGAAGTGGAGGATGTGGATTGCCGAACTTCAGTACGTTTTGCACTTTCACCACCACGAATTGAGGTCGAGGACGAGGTGGGTACCTTCTTGCGAAGAAATATGGAAGCGGTAGGTTTTGGTGTACTACTTAACTCCAAATCTAATGATTCCATTTCCATTGCCTCCTCGCCGACATCATCATCACGCTCAGCAGCTTCTCGGGATAGGGTCAAAATGTCTCTTTGCTGCATGCCCGGTGGGGCTGCAGTGACCTTTGTGATGACTGGCTCGTCGTCATCGTGAGAGGCTTCATCACCAGCAGTATCTGTCACTTCTTGTTGAGCCTCATCACACTCCATAGGTTTGAGTTTTTGGACGACCTTCCTTTTACGCTTAGGTACCGGTGTCAGATCATGGTGTGCCTCACTGTCAGACCGCAGTTGTGGTTCCCAAGACAGATCACTTGCATCAGAACGAGGTGGGCTTGAAGAAGATGTAGACACCCCCCTTGATCTTTTCCTTGCTAGGGATGTGGAAGACAATGAATGATCATCAGGAGGAGTGGCTTCCAATGATACCTCGGCTTCATTGTCGATTTCCAAATGTGCCCCTACTTCGGGAGGAACAACTATTGTGGGCACTTGTGAACCTCCATGCACCTTTGCTTGCGCATCTCCTTTTGCTGCCTCTCCTTCCACATGTACTTGGGCGTGTACTTGCACATGGTGTTGTTGTTGCGGCTGTGGTTGTTCAACACTTGTCAGATGAGTTACAACAACCTGTGTTGATTCAGGGACATTGCTGCTACTTTCTTGCGATGAGCCAACATCACTGGTCGATGGTGATTGGAGAAGTACACTGACTGCCTCTGAAGCACTCAAGGGCTTTGACTTAAGTTGGCGTGGTGGTGGAGGCACTGAACCCAATGGAGCAGGGGTGCTGCTCCCAGCTTGGTCCCCAGCAGATCCTGCTGCTGCAGGCGTACTTTTTTTTTTGCTCCCAAAAAAAGTGGCGGGTGGCACACCAGCCTCCTTGGTAACTTGCTTCTTCTGCTCCTTACTAGCAACTTTCTTGCTAGAGGAGCTACGGAGAACTTTCTTTGGGGGCGGGGCCATCTTCTTCAGAGCAGGTCAGACAGCAGGCCGCAGTTGCACGAATTGTAGAGTTGTCTGAGGCCAGACGTGACGTCGCGTGACGTTATGCTGCACACACACACCGCTGCAGGACTTCTTCCTGGCACTGGTGGTTCTCTTGAGTCTTGTGCACCTAAAAAAAATGGAAGACAGAGGAACATCAGTTCAGTTATAGAGCACAAAAAAATCGAAAAACACTGCAAAATCAGCACAATCCCAATCCATCCATGCCCTCCATAATGTTTAAATTCAAGACAACCCACAGAAAGACTAGGCCCATGCAAGACTCACTACCCCTGGGCATAAATAAAGGTTGAAAAGTAGGCAAAATGGTTGGAGGCCTAACAACAAAGCCTGCATTTAAAATGGCCACTTGCCTGCCAGCACATGGCCAGTGCCTGTAGCTGCACTCAAAATGGCCACCAGCCACATGGCATGTCCCTCCCCATGAACACCCCCAAAAATCGAAAAACACTGCAAAATCAGCACAATCCCATTCCATCCATGGCCTCCATGATGTTTAATTCAAGACAACCCACAGAAAGACTAGGCCCATGCAAGACTCACTACCCCTGGGCATAAATAAAGGTTGAAAAGTAGGCAAAATGGTTGGAGGCCTAACAACAAAGCCTGCATTCAAAATGGCCACTTGCCAGCACATGGCCAGTGCCTGTAGCTGCACTCAAAATGGCCACCAGCCACATGGCATGTCCCTCCCCATGAACACCCCCAAAAATCGAAAAACACTGCAAAATCAGCACAATCCCATTCCATCCATGGCCTCCATGATGTTTAAATTCAAGACAGCCCACAGAAAGACTAGGCCCATGCTAGACTCAAATACCCCTGGTGAAAAGGCCACAAGTACAGGCCCAAAAAACGAAAATCACTGAAAAATCTGCACAATCCCATTCCATCCATGGCCTCCATGATGTTTAAATTCAAGACAACCCACAGAAAGACTAGGCCCATGCAAGACTCACTACCCCTGGTCATAAATAAAGGTTGAAAAGTAGGCAAAATGGTTGGAGGCCTAACAACAAAGCCTGCATTCAAAATGGCCACTTGCCTGCCAGCACATGGCCAGTGCCTGTAGCTGCACTCAAAATGGCCACCAGCCACATGGCATGTCCCTCCCCATGAACACCCCCAAAAATCGAAAAACACTGCAAAATCAGCACAATCCCATTCAATCCATGGCCTCCATGATGTTTAAATTCAAGACAACCCACAGAAATACTAGGCCCATGCAAGACTCACTACCCCTGGGCATAAATAAAGGTTGAAAAGTAGGCAAAATGGTTGGAGGCCTAACAACAAAGCCTGCATTCAAAATGGCCACTTGCCTGCCAGCACATGGCCAGTGCCTGTAGCTGCACTCAAAATGGCCACCAGCCACATGGCATGTCCCTCCCCATGAACACCCCCAAAAATCGAAAAACACTGCAAAATCAGCACAATCCCATTCAATCCATGGCCTCCATGATGTTTAAATTCAAGACAACCCACAGAAATACTAGGCCCATGCAAGACTCACTACCCCTGGGCATAAATAAAGGTTGAAAAGTAGGCAAAATGGTTGGAGGCCTAACAACAAAGCCTGCATTCAAAATGGCCACTTGCCTGCCAGCACATGGCCAGTGCCTGTAGCTGCACTCAAAATGGCCACCAGCCACATGGCATGTCCCTCCCCATGAACACCCCCAAAAATCGAAAAACACTGCAAAATCAGCACAATCCCATTCCATCCATGGCCTCCATGATGTTTAAATTCAAGACAGCCCACAGAAAGACTAGGCCCATGCTAGAATCAAATACCCCTGGTGAAAAGGCCACAAGTACAGGCCCAAAAAACGAAAATCACTGAAAAATCTGCACAATCCCATTCCATCCATGGCCTCCATGATGTTTAAATGCAAGACAACCCACAGAAAGACTAGGCCCATGCAAGACTCACTACCCCTGGGCATAAATAAAGGTTGAAAAGTAGGCAAAATGGTTGGAAGCCTAACAACAAAGCCTGCATTCAAAATGGCCACTTGCCTGCCAGCACATGGCCAGTGCCTGTAGCTGCACTCAAAATGGCCACCAGCCACATGGCATGTCCCTCCCCATGAACACCCCCAAAAATCGAAAAACACTGCAAAATCAGCACAATCCCATTCCATCCATGCCCTCCATGATGTTTAAATTCAAGACAGCCCACAGAAAGACTAGGCCCATGCTAGAATCAAATACCCCTGGTGAAAAGGCCACAAGTACAGGCCCAAAAAACGATAATCACTAAAAAATCTGCACAATCCCATTCCATCCATGCCCTCCATGATGTTTAAATTCAAGACAGCCCACAGAAAGACTAGGCCCATGCACCACTCACTACCCCTGGTCAAGGCCCCAACAACAGGTCAAAAATCGAAAAACACAGAAAAATCAGCACAATCCCATTCCATCTATGCCCTCCATGATGTTTAAGTTCAAGACAGCCCACAGAAAGACTAGGCCCATGCACCACTCACTACCCCTGGTCAAGGCCCCAACAACAGGTCAAAAATCGAAAAACACAGAAAAATCAGCACAATCCCAATTCATCTATGGCCTCCATGATGTTTAAGTTCAAGACAACCCACAGAAAGAATCAGTCCACCCACCACTGAGTACCCCTGGGCAAAAGGCCCCAAAACAGCCCAAAAATCGAAAATTCCAAAATTTTAGTTGCAGCAACTGTAATGCCCCAAACAAACTTACTTGTAAAATTTCTAATCCAACAGTGATCCAAAGAAAGTCAAAAAGGCCTCAAATCCAAAGATCCAGCAGCATCCACAAAAAGTAATCCTTCCAGCTCCACATCCAAATGAAAAGTGACCAGGAGATGGACAAAGCACTGGGAGGAGCCTGCTGAACAGGAACAGGAAGTTGAAGACTATGGGGCACTTCCTTCCTCCCACCCCCCTGCCCCCCTCCCCAAAATGGACTCCTCGCTAAAAAAGTGCAGGCAAATGTCAGACTAAGGAGTTATTCACATAACAATCATCATTTCTAGAAGGTTTATGCTGCTTGCTGGTGGATTTCTTGTGCCGAATTGCAAATTTATATTTTCGCGCGCCGCATCTCAAATCTCGCAATTGCGAAGTACCGCGAGACGTGATCTCGCCGTACTCGCGTTGACAAACTATCGCTGGCAAGCCGCGATGACGTAATCGCGCTCGCCAATTCCCGCGGGATCACACAGCAAGATCCAAAATGGCGCAGCACTCGCAAACTATCGAAAAAAACAACTCGGCAAACGATGATAAACGCCGCGCGCCGCAAAAATTGTATCACCAACGCCGCGCGCCGCCCAAAAAATCCGCTGCGTGCGAATTTGCAGATTTTGCGGGAAATCCGCAAATCTCGCGGATTGCGGATTTCCCGAAAATCCGCAAAATCCGCGAGCGTAACGGATTTTCCGCCCATGCTTACCTTGGGCGCACGCTGCTAGCGTCAATTCCCGGTGACGCCAGGCTACATCAGCGCACCACGCCTCACGTAGCGTGGGACGCGCGCGGGCGTGCGCCGGGCTAAGCCCGGGCAAAGGACGGGCCGTCTGTGGCCATCCGGGGCCAGACGAGGCCAGGCTGGGCCCCCTCTCCAAGCTGTGGATTACGGTGAGTGAGCATACCCTAGAAAACAATGAGAAAACGTATAGCTCCTATGACCACCCCTATTCCCAAGACTACCAGTATTACTACATCCTCATTTGGAAATTTGTTGGAAAATGCAGTGAACATGGTTAATTTGGAAATTGAAAATGCAGAGAGAAGACTCTCCATGGGCCAAATATCATCATATGAAGTCCCTCCCGATGGTTTAGAGGAGGGTGGCTTTGTGGCTCCGCTTCCATTATCACCAGCAATAATAATAAATAATCCTGTTCACCGCGGAAACGTACCTGAGGACTCTGTGAATAATGATGATGCAACAGAGATTAATGACTCTCAGCAGGTACCTCAAGTTGTAGAGAGTGTTTTAACTGCGGTTATAACGACAAAGAATGCGGGGGAGAAAAGGAAGAGAGGCCTTGCGAAATTGCCTATAAGTAAGAGGAAACAACCCCCTCGCAATAAATCGCAACCAACTCCCATGAGTTTGTGGACACGAGGAACAACTGGATCTAGCGGGGTGCCTGTTAGTCCTACCATTCAACCAAATAATAGTACTGTGGATTTGACTGAGGCTGAAGCTGTTCAGTCTTCTGCTTGTACACAAACTGAGTCCGCACTGGAAAAAGACATACAAGGAAGATCTAATGGAAACCTAATTGAAACCATAGTGGATTCCACTTTTAATTGTTTAAAAAGTCTAATGGACAAACAATTTAATACTATTTTTAAATGTCTTGACAGATTGGAAAGGCTAGTGAAGAAGGAGGATGCTAAGAGAAAAGGGACTACTATCATTGATCAAGCTAGGGGTGATAGGCTCCTAAAGGACTTGGAAGCTATTAACAAAGGAATCCCAGGGGGGAGCAGTACTTGTGCATCGCTTGATATCAATAATGTTTGCGAAAAATGCATTGGGAAAACGAATATTACCAGTCAATACTGTGGCTAGTACCGGGGTCAGTATGCTGCCATTACAAAAAGCGCCTGAAGTAAATAGGCCCCCCAGCGACCATTCACCCCCGATAGTATCTCCGGCTGCATTTTCCGCGCCGACCCAGGCAAAACCAGTTTTAGATTTAAGCAACAGGTTCACTACTGTCGCACAGACCAAAAAACACGCAAAGGATGTTCTCCATCTAGCCCCAGAGGCATGCCCTTATGTAATAATTTTAACTGGTGTACCCTCTCTCAGAGACGATCAAAATGAGTCCTGGGACCAGCTTAAAAATAAATGTATTGACTGGTTGTGCAAGTATGAGGGGGTGGGGCGGGAGATCGCTAATGATATTTTGATGGCACGTAGGGTGGGATGGGTGGGATCCTCCACTAAAAACATCATGGGAGACTGTATAGTTGTGTACCCGAGGTACCCCTCACTGGTGAAATGGCTACTAAAAGCCCCGTCTGATCAGTTTAATGGTCCCACAAATATCACCCTAGTATCGTTGGGCTTTTTCTACAGACCTCAACAGAGAGGATATAACCCACCCATCCCACTATTTTCTACATCTAATAGGTTTATAGTCTTATCCGACCTGCAGAGGCCGGATTGACCATCAAATAGCCATTTGAATATTGTAGAAGAGCAAGTGAAATCATTGTTGAATTGTTCGGCTATTACCGAATCTAGGTTGATAGATACCCCCAATGAAATTTGCTTGGTAAAACCATCGGCAACTTGTCCCGTGATTTCTGATCCCCGACCCTTAGATCAAAATTTAAATATAATGAGCTGGAACATTGCAGGGTCAAATGCTAAATTGAATATAATGGAGTGGATTAACTTGGTTAGTCAATTTGACATCCTAATGTTCCAAGAAACCTGGTGCACTAGAGACCTGTTGCTTGACGGGTTTGCATGCTATAATAATATTGTACCTAGCCCTGAATTTGGTCGACCAAGCGGGGGATTATCTATATGGATAAAGATTACTGCAGACAGGAATATAAAACCCATAGAGACGAATGATGGGAATTTCCAAGCTCTAATTTATACGCAGGGAATTACGCTGTGTTTAATACATTTTTATAATAATGATTTTACATCACTGCCCAATAAGAATTTTAACAATTTATTTGGATTTATTGATAATCTGGTAGATGAGGAAAGGTATGGCAAACTTGATGGAATTTGTCTGGGGGAGGGGGATTTTAACGGCCATTTGAATAAAAAAATTGCTGTTACATCCGCCCGGATAATCCCGTGTAGTAGAGGGAAGGAACTGTCTAGTTACTTATCCATTCACATTTTGGTTAATGTAATGGATAAAGCCGGATGCGAATTAGATAAATGTGTATTGCCTACCTATAGAGGTCGTGATTGTTCAACTACCATAGATTATGTTTTTATTTCTTCCTCCCTTGAGAATTTCTCAGCCAGGGCTGAAGTATTAGGCACAAGTTATAGCGATCATAATCCAATTTTAATAACTATTATATTTCTTAATAAATTTAAAAAATGAGAGGAAATAGGGGCGAAAAATCTGGAGGCATCTACAGACAAACTGAAAGTGATTTGGAAGGGCATAGATAATAAAGCCTTACTTGCCCATGTTTGTCTAATACATGCTCAGGAACAGAGATAGTTCAGTCTTTTTCTGAGCTATGCGCTGGAATCAAACGTGAGATCTCTAAACCTGTCATGAGTCAGGGCAAGAACCCTAGATGGTTTGATGGCAATTGTTCTCGGGCCAATAGGGCTCTTTGCGATGCATTAGAGTGCGGACCAAGGGACATGACATTAGTCAGATTATTGAGAGAACGCTATAAGAGAGCAACCAAATTACATGCAGTGAAGGTACTGAAGGAACAGTGGGACTCCCTTGCCTGCGCAGCCGCTCTCAAGGATGTAAGTGGGTTTTGGAGAGAGGTTAAATCAATGCGGTCTACGGGACTGAATGTTACTCCCTTAAACTGTAATATATCTTGCAAGGCATGGGAGGAACACTTTTCAAGAATATATACAGCCCCTATAATAAGCACCGACAGTTACCCCCCAGCTACCAATGTGACAATATCATTAGCCGAGGTAGAGGATGCCATACATCAAAGTGCAGGGAACAAAATCCCCAGGCTCAGATGGTTTGTAAATTGATCTCATCAAATAAGAACCATATTTCTGGTCCCCTCTTTTATGTAACATTTTTAATAATTTGACCAACACTCTAACTCCATAAACCTGGTCAACGAGTATAATGGTGCCCATTTTTAAGAAAGGGGACAGATCCAACCCTAGTTGTTATCGTCCAATATCCCTGATAGATAACACTTTAAAGATTTTGGGCAGGGTTGTTTTTAATAAGATCAGGAATTGGGCAGAGGATAAGCACATTTTAAATCGTTGCCAGTTGGGTTTTAGGAGTAGTGTTGGAACTGTTGAACAGTGCCTATATTTGAGTCTTATATTGGGAAAATATACTGTCGCTAAAAAAGTACCTTTATACTTGGGTTTTATGGACTTAACATCAGCGTTTGATTTTGTTAATCGCTCACATTTATGGGAGATTCTTTTAAACTATGGTTTGGACACTGCACTTTTGCACTTTTTGGCACATTTGCATAGAGATCTGAAAGCACGGGTGAGGATTAATATTGAAAGAGAGGTTTCTAGGGACATCCTAATTGGCAGAGGGGTGAGAGAAAGGTGCGTTTTAGCACCCTTGCTTTTTATTCTTTATATTAACGAACTAAATAACTCCCTGTCTGAATTAACATGGGATGTACCGAAAATTAATGGCCAATTCTACCCCGTACTTTTATATGCGGATGATGCGGTCCTAATGGGCCGCACACCAAAAGCATTACGCACTTTAATTTTAGGTTTTGTATTCTTTATGGCGGATTTGGGACTTTGCACTATTTTAAAACAAATCTTATATAATGTCTTGCGGGCAAAAAAAGCATCACATTAAGCCCATAATGTCTAGAAGTGATCTTTTAAAAAGCACCAGCACTTTCCCTTATTTGGGTTTCGTTTTTTCTGATTCAGGATCATGGCGTTCGCATATAGCTCATGGCAGAAATAAACTTGGTAAAGCAATCAATTCCATTATTAGCCTGCGACAGCCCAAGAAGGCCGAAGTGGTGATGCCATTATTACAGATCTATAAAACCCAATTCCTGCCTACGGCGACTTATGGCGCCAAAGTATGGGGGCATGTAAATTGTAATGGAATACAAACGGAGGAAAATAGATTCTGTAGAAAGATTTTAGGGGCTCAAATCTCATCACCTACCTACATATGCCATAAAGAACTAAACTTACATTATGTGGAGGATTTTATCAAATCGCGACCTGCTCTATTCTGGCTAAGGATATGGCGAAACCCAGCTGCGATTTTAACTCAAGAAATTATCACTGATTGTCGTAAATGTGATGGCGGCAAAGGTCTCCCCTGGCTTAGAACAGTGCAAAATAGTTTAGACAGTGTTCAGTTAGAACATACCTTTCATCTTCCCTTAACTGCAGATGGTATAAACTTTAAGGTAGTGAGAGGGGCTCTGTATGATTTATATCGCGAAGAAAGAAGAAAAAATGATTTTTGTAAATCTTCAATTATTAGATATATTCCCATCCTGAGGCCTTTAAGTAACAATCATTATATGCCACAGGACTACCTTAGGAAAAATATTGGAAGATGGAATAGGAGTTTGCTTTTTCGCCTCAGGGATGACAGCATAAAATACTTAATTTGTTTCTCAATCGGTTTTAATTTTAACCTGGAGGAGACATGCTGCCCATGTGGCACAGGCTGTAAACAAACAATGTTACATTTCCTGTTCTTTTGTAAATTTTATGTAAGATATACGAAACAATATTTAATTCTCTATTTTAAGGTAAATCTGATTTTTGATTATACCTTGGCATATAAGGAAATACTGCTGCTGAGTTGTGATGACATGATCTTTCGAGTGAGCTCATTTTTGCGCGCAGTGGTATGTTCACGAGCTTCCATGAATGCACCGTAAACTATGTCATATACTTGTAGTTGCTTTTCGATTTGGATCTAGCATACATGTCATAGCTTATTTTGCACTTAGTCGGATGTTTACAATTGTTTATTTTGCACTTAGTCCAAAAGTTTACAAATTTGCGATCTTTGCACAACAATGCTGCTAGATTTTGGCACTTATTGAAGGTTTAAACTTCCGCCCATTTGCACTTTATTGCTACGCCTTGCACATTGGTTTTATGCTATTTATTGACTGTAAGATTACTCTCCTATTCCGTTTTTAATTCCTTTTGTATTTTTATTGATGTTGATGAATGTATGTTTTATCTTTATTGGCAGCGATGTTTTGTACTTTTATGGATATTTTATATCTGAATAAAGACCATCTGACTTGCCTTGATAGTACTATCTAACTATCTAGTCAGCTAAATATTTACAGACTGTCAATGAGATTAATAAAGTTTATCTCAAATGTTTGTGTGTAATAATTGTTCATTGCATATGGTTACAAATGCAACAAAGAAATTGACAAGAGAGCAAAACATCAGCAAATGCAAACAGTGTCATTGTCATCATCAATATTCGATATGCACATCAAGGAGTGGCTAGATCAAGAGACATCAGTTTCAGCAAAATAATGTGAAACAATTTACATATGACGGAGGGGATAGATGAAGAGACATAAGTTTCAGAGACAAAAATACATTTGCAAATAATTATGCAAAGTACGAGTTAGACAAATATACTAACCCAAGGATCGGAGAAATAACACCCACCCTGGCCTTGGAGGTAGTGGGGGTTTCCTGTTATAGAGCCAGGGAACAAAGACTTTGAAACTCAGGAACAGGACAGTGACAGGAACAGCTATACCTTTCTGCAACCCGACGAACAACGACTCATCACTCCTCTATACTTTCTCCTCACAAGTCTAACCACACCCACAATAAAGGCACCCCAGTTATACCCTAAAACCTACATGACCATACCACATCAGTTGAAACATTTCATGAAATTCGACAGCTCATTGGTGGATTTAGGAGGTGATCTGTCAGACCAATATGTTTCCATTCACAATTTGTATAGCCTATTGTTTATTAGTTGCTCACATAACGTAATTTCTGACTCATTTATTAATTTCAGCTACTTGAAACATTTCAATATTTTCACATAGAGTTCCCAGCTTTGCCCGCGGAAAGAGTCTTTTAGTCCCATGGCCAGTCTCATCTTTTTCAGGCGAACAATGCACTGTGAGCTGAACATCTTTGAACTGTTATTCTTCCTTTGCGGTGCTCAGCGCTTCTGCTTGTTATGCCATGTCATTCTTGCTCACTCTTCAGCCCCTCATCGATCAGTCCAATTTAAGAACAAGGGAGGCCCATTCGGCTCACTATGGCAAATGGGAAATAAGCATTCATTAATTACACAGAAGTGCACTTTTCACTGTTTATCACCCACCTTTGCACTATCCCATGTTAATGTTTTCCTAGGCAGTCGTTTAAAGCATGAGCAATATTATTTATTGTTTAAAAGCAAGATACAAGATGCGGACTAGTCATGCATTATTTCTCGTTTTCTTTCAAATCACAATGTAAAGGCGAATTAGTTCTTTCATGCATTTGTTCACATCAGTGCATACATGCTCAAAGTATTTTCCCTTGGGCTCATGTGTTTTTGTATGGTACTTCACACTGCAAACTTTTAGTATGTATTATGGGGGAGTTCATTCGAGCAGGTTTCATTTTGCGAAAACCCTGCTCCATCAGTGCCAAGCTGTAGATTTTGAACCCTAGCTCTGCCGGCACCTAGGGAAATCTAGCAAACCTATACATTTTTGAAAAATATAAACAGAAGGTAATCCAGGATAGGGTGACTTGAGTGACTTTCACCAGGTTCTCTTACACAGAATCCCTTGCAAACGTCAAACTTTGTAGAAAAAAACACATTTTCCTCACATTTCTGAGTTGGAAAGTTCTAGAATCTGTGTGAATCCACAATATTCCACCCACCTTACATTCCTCTAAGTCTTCCAATAAAAATGATACCTCACTTCTGTGGGTAGGCCTAGTGCCCGCCACAGGAAATGGTGCTAAACACAAAATGGACACATCACATTTTTACAGTGAAAACTCTTTTTTTGCAAAGTGCCTACCTGTAGATTTTTAACCGTAGATCTGCCGACACCCAGGAAAACCTTGCAAACCTATACAATTTTGAAAATTAGACACAGAAGGGAATACAGGATGGTCTGACTTGTGTGGCTCTCACTAGGTTCTCTTACCAAGAATCCCTTGCAAACAACAAAATTTGTAAAAAAAAAAACATTTTCCTCACATTTCTGAGATGAAAAGCACTGGAATCTGTGTTGATCCACAAAGTCCACCCACCCTGCATTCCCCAAAGTCTTCTGATAAAAATGATACCTTACTTCTGTGGGTAGGTCTAGTGTCCGTGACAGGAACAGGAGCAAAACACAACATGGAAACTCCACATTTTTGCAGTGAAAACTGACCCTTTTTTTGCAAAGTACATACCTGTAGATTTTGAACTCTAGCTCTGTCAGCACATAGGGGTACCTAGCAAACATATACATTTTTTAAACTAGACACCCAGGAGAATCCAGAATGGGGTCACTTGTTTGGCTGTCACTAGATTCTCTTACCCAGAGTCCCTTGCAAACGTCAAACTTTGTAGAAAAAATACATTTTCCTCATATTTCTGAGATGGAAAGCTCTGGAATCTGTGGGGATCTACAAAATTCCACCTACCCTGCATTTCCCAAAGTCTTCCGATAAAAATTGTACCTCATTTCTGTGAGTAGGCCTAGTGCCCCTGGCAGGAAATGGCTCAAAATGCAACATGGACACAACACATTCTTACAGTGAAAACTGGCACTGTTTTTTGCAAAGTACCTTCCTGTAGATTTTGAACTCTAGCTCTGCCGGCACATAAGGGAAACTAGAAAACTTGTACATTATTTAAAACTAGATACCCAGGTGAATCCAGGATTGGGTGACTTGTGTGGCTTTCATCAGGTTCTCTTAATCAAAATACCTTCCAAACCTTAAACTTTTTTTTTTTAAATATCTCACATTTCTGAGATGAAAGTTCTGGAATCTGTGTGCATCCATAGAATCCCAATGACCCTGTATCCCCCTCACTTGTGTGGGTAAGCCTAGTGCCCGCTACAGGAAATGGTGCAAAATGGATACACCACATTTTTACAGTGAAAACCGACCCATTTTTGGCAAAGTGCCTAGCTGTAGATTTTGAAACCTAGCTCTGCCGATACCTAGGGAAACCTAGCAAACCTACATTTTTGAAAACTAGACACACTGGGGAATCCAGGATGGAGTGTTTTATGTGGCTCCCACTACTTTATCTTACCCATAATTCCTTGCAAACCTCCACTTTTGTTAAAGAAAACATTTTCCTCACATTTCTGCAATGGAAAGCTCTGGAATCTGTGGATCCACAAAATTCCACCCACTCTGCATTCCCCGAAATCTTCAAATAAAAATTATTCCTCATTTGTGTGGTAAGGCCTTGTGCCCGCTACAGGAAATGGCGTAAAACGTAACATGGACAAACCACATTTTTACTTTGAATACTGACCCTTTTTTTGCTAACTGCCTACCTGTAGATTTTGAACTCTAGCTCTGCTGGCATATAGGGGAACCTAGCAGACCTATACATTTTTTAAAATTTGATACACAGGGAAATCCAGGATGTGGTCACTTGGGTTATGTTATGTTATGTTAATAGGAATTTGTAAAGCGCACTGTCACCATAAGATTCCTGGCGCTAGGTATGTAAGAAGATGAAGCAGGAGGACGAGGCAAGAGGATTGTCTGAATAGCCAAGTTTTTAAAGCCTTTCTGAAACTTAGTAGGTTGTTACTGATCTTGATAGCAAGGGGAAGAGACTTCCAGAACCTGGGTGCCAGGTATGAAAACATGCGGCCACCTAGCTTTTTCAGTCTGATAGAAGGAGTAACAAGTAAGTGAAGGTGGGCTGAGTGGAGGTTACGGGCCGGGGAATGCTTTACAATAAGATTATTCAAAAATTCAGGGCTGTTGCAATGAAGTGCTTTAAAGATTAGGCAACCTAAATTTTCCTCATATTTCTTAGATGTAAAGCTCTGGAAACTGTGTGGATCCACAAAATGTTACCCACCCTGCATTTCAAGAAGTCTTCTGATGAAAATGGTACCTCATTTCTGTAGGTAGGCCTAGTGTGTTTGGCAGAAAATGGCGCAAAACCCAACATGGACACACCACATTTTTACAGTGAAATCCAACCCTTTTTTCCAAAGTACATCCCTATAGATTATGAACTCTAGCTCTGTCAGCAATGGAGTACCTAGCAACGCTATACATTTTTGAAAACTAGATACCCAGGAAAATCCCGGATGGGGTCACTTGTGTGGCTCTCACTGGGTTCTCTTACCCAGAGTGCCTTGCAAACATCAAACTTTGTAAAAAAAACACATTTTCCTCACATTTCTGAGATGGAAAGCTCTAGAAACTGAGTGGATCCACACAATTTCACCCACCCTGCATTCCCCAAAGTCTTCCGGTAAAAATTATACCTTTTTTTCTGTGGGGAGTAGGCCTAGTGCCCATTGCAGGAAGTGGCGCAAAACGCAACATGGAAACATCACATTTTGACAGTGAAAACTGACCCTGTGTTTTGCAATGTACCTTCCTGTAGATTTTGAACTCTAGCACTGCTGGCACATAGTGGAACCTAGGAAACCTATACATTATATAAAACTAGATAACCAGGTGAATCCAGGATTGTGTGACTTGTGCGGCTTTCACCAAGTTCTCTTAATCAAAATCCCTTGCAAACCTCGAACTTTATAAACAAAAAAAACAAATTTTCCTCACATTTCTGAGATGGAAAGCTCTGGAATCTGTGTACATCCATAGAATTTCACCCACCCTGTATTCTGATAAAAATGATACCTCCCTTGTGTGGGTAGGCCTAGTGCCCGCAGCAGAAAATGGTGCGAAAACACAACATGGATACACCACATTTTTTAAGTGAAAACTGACTGTTTTTAAAAAAGTGCCTAGCTGTAGATTTTGAACCCTAGCTCTGCCGGTACCTAGGGAAACCTAGCAAACCTATCCATTTTTTAAACCCAGATACCCAGGGGAATCCAGGATGGGGTGACTTTGTGACTCTCACTAGGTTGTCTTACCTGGAATCCCTTGCAAACATCAAACTTTGTAAAACAAACCACATTTTCCTCACATTTCTGTGATGGAAAGTTCTGGAATCTGCATAGATCAACATTCCACTCAGCTGGTATTCCCCAATGACTTCTAATAAAAGGTATACCTCACCTGTGTAGGTAGGCCTAGTGCCAGTAATAGGATACAGGAAACAGCCCAAAACACAACTAGGACACACCACGTTTTTACAGTTAAAACTGAGCCTTTTTTTGCAAAGTGCGTAGCTGTAGATTTTGAGCCCTAACTCTGCCGGCACCTAGGGAAACCTAGCAAACCTACACATTTTTGAGAACTAGACACCGAGGTGAATCCAGGATGAGGTGACTTGTATGGCTCTTACTAGAATCGCTTGCAAACCTCAAACCTTGTAAAAACAAAACACATTTTCCTCTCATTTCTGTGATTGAAAGTTCTGGAATCTGCATGGATACACATTCCACCCAGCCCATACTCCCCAATGTCTTCCAATAAAAAGTATACCTCACTTGTGTGGGTAGGCCTATTGCCTGCAACAGGAAACGTCCCAAAACGCAACTTGGACACACCACATTATTACAATGAAAACTGACCCATTCTTGGCAAAGTGCCTAGCTACATACTTTGAACCCTAGCTCTGCAAACACTAAGGTAAACCTAGAAAACCTATATATTTTTGAAAACTAGTAAGGATGGAGTGACTTGTGTGGCTCTCACTAGGTTTTCTTTCCCAGATTTCCTTACAAACCTCCAACTGGGTCAAAGAAAACACATCTTCCTCACATTTCTGAGATGGAAAGCTCTGGAATCTGTGTGGATCCACAAAATTCCTATCACCCTGCATTCCCCAAAGTCTTCTGATAAAAATTTTATCAAACTTGTGTGGGTGGGTCAAGTACTCGCCGCAGCCAGGTGCCCAAAACATACTGTGGAGACATCACATTACCTATCACAATATGATCTGCTTTTGCAAAGGGGGTCACATGAGTTTTGGTCCCGGGCTTGGTGGCCATCGAAGTAAACTTACCAAACCTGCACATTTCTGAAAAGTAGATACCCAGGGGAGTCCAAGGAGGGATGGCCTGCTTGGATCCACCAACCTTTCCCTACCCAGAATTGTCTCCCAACCTGAAATTTAGCTAAAAAAGAATCACATGTTCCTCTCTTTTCTGTGTGGGAATGTTGTGGAAAAAAATTGCTGACACAGATTTTCTACCATGTGGCATTCCTTCAGGTCTCTTGATATAAATGGTACCTCACTTGTGTGGGGTAGCCATAGTGGCTGCAACAGGAAATGGCCCAAATCATACTGTGGAATTCGCGGCCATCTAGGGAAACCTATCAAACCCACACATTTCTGAAAACTATACACCCTGGGGAGTCCAGTGAGGTATGGCGTGCATGGATCCCCCAATGTTTCCCTACCCAGAATCCCTTGCAGACCTCAAATTGTGCTAAAAAAAATACAAAATGACTCACATTTCTGTGTGGAAAAGTTGTGGGATCACCAGGCTGACATAAATGTCCTACCACCTGGCCATGTGGCCGGTGGCCATTTTGTGCAGGCAGCCAGTGTGCTTTTGCCAAAGGCCTGTATTGTCTGTCTTCCCTTTTTCGTTGTTGGTGCCTGGCCATGTGACTGGTGGCCATTTCGTGAATGCAGTCAGTGTGCTTTTGCCACAGGCCTGCATTGTCTCTCTTCCCTTTTTTGTTGTTGTGGTGGCCTGTCCATGTGGCTGATGGCCATTTTGTGAAGGCACCCAGTGTGCTTCTGCATTAGGCCTGCAAACCTTCTTTGTGGTGTCAATGCCTTGCTGTAGGTTTTTATACATTTTTTCTTCTTTTACCTAGCCAAAAAACATCACAGTTCACTACATTTTCTGATACATTTGCAATATTATTGATTTGAATTGATTCACTATTTGGCCTAGTCTGCCAATGGGTTTTCCAAGCAATAGGCCTAGAGCTACTCTTGGGAGCATGAAGCAAATGTTTCTGTGGTGTCTGTAAAATTTAGACATCATTTAGGGCATGGATGGTATTGTATTAAATTGCAAAATGTGTTTTGGTTGTGTATCTCCCTTTTTTCACATGAGTTAATTAAATGCCTTTGCTGGATGTGTGTGGTGTGGTGTTGTGTAACTTGCAAGCCTTTGTTTAGCCCTGTGGTTTTTCGTTTTTGCATTGTTGCATTAAAGTTGTGTTGTTTAACATGCCTCCTTTGTCTGACCATATGGGGCCTGCTTGGGTTCATTGTTTTCCAGGCCTCCTGCTTGTTGTAACTGTAAGTGACCATGTGGCTGGTGGCCATTTTGTGGTGGTAGTACTAGTTATTGAACTGTTTTTGCCATAGACCTTCATGTCTTTACTTTGTTCCTCTTGGCTTACTGCTTCCATCCCCATTGCCAGCTGCAGCTCCATGAATGCTGCATCCCACGTGATGCACAATGCCAAAGAGGTTCCATTACATTTGCATTTTTTTGTTCTTCTTTTTTCCTATCCTTCCTGACTGTACACAGTACACCATGAAAACCCTTGTCAAAGTCTCACAAATGGCTACACTGTTGTTGTGTTTTGTTAATAACTAAACTAAATTAATTAAACATTTTATAATATTAAGAATAACACTAACAAGTGTGACCACATACTAAGTTATATATTAATATATTTGGTTGTTTGTACTAGCAATAATTGAACCACAACAACAAATGCCATGTTGCACTGATGTTCTTCTGGCTTTTTTGCTTTAGGTGCACAAAAGACTGCGAAGGAGGTGTCATCATCATCCGTTGTACTGCCAGGCAGAAGTCCTGCTGCACGCCACACCATGTAACAGACAGACATCTCTTCAACTTGTGCCACTGCATGCTGCTGACATCTGAAGAAGATGGCCCCAAAGAAAGGTATCAGGTCCTCCAGTACCAAGAAAGTTGCCAGTAAGAAGAAGGAACTGTCACTTACCAAGACGAGTGGGCCGCCCACCCAAGATGTTTTTTTTTAAGTTTAATAAAATGTTATTGAAGATAAAGATTGAAAATAAAGAAACCTGTGGTACAATATCAATAAATTAAAATGCAATCAGACTAGAGATGATTAAGCATGGGCTGAAAATTCGTTCCGCTCGCGGAATTTGCGGATTTTCTGCGATTTTGCAATCCGCGAATCTTGAGAAATCGCTGTAAAATCCGCGAATCAGCAGGACGAATTTTCAGCCAAGCACTTACAGGGTTACAGCAGCAGGTGCAAAAGTTGAAGCAAATGTATTTATTTTTTTATTTTATTTTTGTTTTCCAAGTTATACACACTTTTACTTTTTTACAATTCAACATGTATATTTCACATATTATTTCCACAATTCAAAACCTTTACCTGTATACAGTACAGACTCAAAGTATATTAACCTTTTATTCGGAAGTGCTGGATTATTCCATTATGCAAAAATGTGGGTTTCAGACACTGTGTACACGCTTGTAGAGTGCTAACTTATGACACTGCCCCTCTCATTGTTTTTGCCGTCTCCCAGGTCTTACTTGGCATGTGGCAGAGAAGAACTGTATTTATCCACAAGAAATAATGGACTACTCCTTTTATGCTTTATTATTCCTTTGATAACCAAAGTTTAACAACTTTTTAATTTTGAAGTATTTATGTTTTATCATTATGCTTGTACATATTTTATGGCACTTTTATGGTCTTTGACCAAAATAAAGTTATCAAAGTGATATTAACCTTTTATCAGTCTTAGCAAAAACAAACCCAAATATTTTACCCCAGATATTTAGTGGTTATCCGGTCTTTCTTTCCACTAATTTACTGGGTCCCATATTTTTAAGCCCAAGGTCCTCTTACTCTTACCCTTCAGAGCATAGATATTCTTTTCCAAATTATATACAGATAATAAATTGGCCAGCCAGGATTGCATTCCCGGCTGATTTTTATCAAGCCATTCCCTGGCTATAGTTAATCTGTAAACTGCCATAGCTACAAACAAGAAATCCTGTGGTATTGCTTCCTCATCTGCACCAACCCCTAAAAGTATCCAAGATGGGGTGAGCACAATTTGTATTCCCAGTGACCTGTGTAAAAACATCTCTATATCCCTCACTAGTGTGTGCAGTTGAGGGCAGGTGGCAAAAATATGGACACTGTCTGCCTCTGGAGAATTACATCTAGGACAACAAATACCCGTATTACCACCCCACTTTGAAATCCTGGCTGGCGTGAAGTATAGAGAGAGAAGGGTTTTATAGTGTTGTGATTGCAAAGGGGATGAACACAGAACAGTAAATGTAAATGTAAATGTATAGGCATTTATATAGCGCACTACTTACCCGGAGGGTCCCAAGGCGCTTCGACCGCTGCGAAACCCTTCCTGGCTTCCCTGAGAGATGGTCCCTTAGTGGGTATCTCCAGGGTGAGACCAGGCATCCCCGGCGGTCTGGTGGGGCCGTTAGTGAGGATGAGGCAAGCTAATGCCAAGAGTTGCCGAGTGTGATCGCTGATCAGAGTGGGCACCGAGGCGAGAAAATTATCGAGTCCGCTGACCCTGGTCCAGAAACCTGCCGCGCTGGGAATCGAACATCTATTACCCAGACCGTACTTGTGCCTCATATCGCTAAACTGCATCATTCCATCAGAATTAACGATGTCACCAATCTGTGTGATCCCCCTTGCAACCCAATCTGCCATTACTGTATCTGAGAATACATCTGGGGGAAACGACTTATTTTTATACATCATAACATATCTGTTGTATCTACCTAATTTTGACTTTTTTGTTTAAAAGCACTCCAAATATTCACTGCGGCAGCTATTGTTTTATACCTTGTCCTTTTAAAGTATCCAAAATCGATGCTATTTAACAAGTAGTTTCCCGTTTCTGCCCCGAGTATTGTAGCATATACCTCCGTGGAGAAGCTGGATACTCTTCTATCAAGATTTGCCCCTCCAATTAATCCCTGCATGTATTGTAAAGATGCGGCCATATAATACAATCTAAAATCTGGTGCTCCCCACCCACCTTTCTCTCTCGGAAGGGAGATGAACCTATAAGCCCTCTGTGTCTTCCCCTGCGCCCATATAAATCTATTCATAATCACCTCTAGTGCATTAAACCAGCTTGTTACAAATAATAATGGGATGGATCTAAAAAGAAAGAGAAACTTAGGGAGAATCAACATCTTAATTATATTCGTACATCCGACTAGTGACAAATGTAAATTGTTTAGTCTGTCCAGGTCTGCTTTAACTTGTGTCATTAAAGGAGTCAAATCAAATCAAATCAAAACCAACTTTATTCGGTTTTTCGTAATAATTGAAACATCATAAAAGTTCATAAAATGCATTTTACACATTTGCTCAATTTATAAAAACAGTTAAAAAAGCAGAAAAAATGAAAAACCAGTTTATAAAAATAACACTGTTCCTAGGGATTTGGCTATAACGTATAATCTTTGTGCATAATTCAACAAATCTTAATTAGGGCAAATTGAAAACTCATCAATATCAAAGATTAGAGCGATGGCATATGCAAAATTAAAGAAAGCGTGCAATCGCTTTTGCTATTAATTCATTTTCAAGATATTAAAGCGCCAGATATGCTGGGCGGCATTGGCGTAAGCCCCAATGTTTTAGTATGGGCAGTAGCCAGTGTCTCCGGGGTGCCGTAAAAAATTTACAAAGTAATGTTGTATGTATAGTTGACTGTTTTGATTGAGAATCACAAGGACATGGTAATAGTTTTGATGACCAGTCATTCTGAATGGGGAAGGAGACCATTAAATGGAACATGTTAAACCTAAAACGTGTCAGCAGCAATTTTTCAAATTGGGTTACTCTATACGTCAAATTAAGCATGAGCGGATTTTGCGGATTGGCAATCCGCGAATTTTGCGGATTTGCGGATTCGCAATCCGCAAAATCCGCGAATTTGCGGATTTTTTTTTTTTTTGTGTTCGCCCGTGTTTCTGCCAGTTCGCGAGGGTTTTTACAATTTCGCAATTTGCGAACTTACCTGTCGGGTCGCAAGTTTTGCGAACTTGTTGTTTCTACGTGTCCAGCCTGTTTGGGACACTCTTCTTCATCACTGCCACTCTCTGTCACCACTGCCACTCTCTGACTACTCATGCCACCCTCTGGCCCACCCATGCCACCCTCTGTTTCATCACTACACCCTCTGGTTGTCCAGTGTACATTATTTTCGGCAAAGCAAAGCACACCTTCCCTGCCTCAAGTGACCTGAATTAATTTGGGGCTGATTAATGTGTCACAGAATATTTTTTTAGCTGGCACCTGCTTCCTTAGTGCGCCCTGATTAGTGATCTTTTGCACTTGCTAAGTGCTTTCATTGTTGCAAAATTAGTTACAACACCTGCCCTGCCCCAACTGACAATAATGAATTAGGGGCTGATTAATGGATTTTAACTTCCAGCCTGGCTCCTGCTTGTCTCCCTTAGCTGTAATTCAGGACCTTTGTGGCATATGTGTAACTATTCTGAGGTTCAGAGCAGGGTCACATAATAGTTTCAACTGGCAACTGAACTCTGGAGGGGCCCCTCAGGAAGCCCTACAGGAAATGGCTACTAATGATGTGCCTGAACTTTTGAACCTGGTAAGTAGTTACTTTCAGTTTTGCCAAGATCGTATTTCTGCAATTTCGCACTTATTCGCGGGGCGCGAACTCACGCTAACAGTGCGAGCAGTGCGAGCAAAATCCGCTGCTCGCGGATTTGCGGATTTTGCGGGAAATTCGCAAATCTCGCGGATTGCGGATTTCCCGAAAATCCGCAAAATCCGCGAGCGGAACGGATTTTCCGCCCACGCCTACGTCAAATAAGGTTCTACAGAGAACACAGTTTGTACAATAGACTCTGCTGAACAGAAGGTTTCTGAATCTCTTTTAGCAGACGTATCTGGCGCAGATGCGCAAGGCATGCTTTATTTAAATCTGCCTTTGAGATAATGTTTAGGGATAATGGATCTGTAAAGAAGTGTTCATATCCCATATCTGTTAGGAGGGCTTTAACGTAAGCTAACCATTTTATCCTTCTGCAATGATCAAGTGTCTGAATGTCTTGTACAATGGATCTTGTTAGGTGACATTGTTCAGTAACCCAAATTCGGCACCATAGCAATACTGGCTGTCCTTTTATGATGTCTTCTAGATAGTCTATGCCCAACTCTACATGGCAGGCATATGTAGAAGAATTTTTCGGTAGTCCAAGTAAGAATCTTAAAAAAGAATTTTCTACTTTTTGTAGTTCAGTCACATTTGCGAAGCCCCATATCCCTGCCCTGTAGATGGCGGTACAGGCACATTTGGCATTGTATATTTTTAACATTTCTAACGATGGTTTCTGGCCCAGTTTTTGTGCAAATGATCTTAATGCAGTGGTTGCTCTTAAAAAAGATAATTTCATGGCATTGATTGCTGCCTTCCACTTAAAGTTTTCATCGATTACGATTCCCAAATATTGGTATGTTGGTGTTCTTTCCAGTGCTTCTCCTTTCACGAATAGTCTTTTGGGTTTTGCATTTTTTTTTTCCCGCGTGCATAGTAAAAGTTTTTTTTACATTTAGGGTCAAATTTAAGCTCAACATGAAGTTGCAGTATTTGTCCAATGCTCGCTGTAATTCCACTTGAGTTCTAGCTAAGATGACCGCGTCATCGGCATATAACAAGGCAGGTATCTGCCGACGACCAACTGAGGGGAGATCTTTGCTTCTTTCCAACATGGCGGCCTCAAGCCCATTTGTGTAAAGGGTGAATAAAAAGGGGGCCAGCACGCATCCCTATCTGACATCCTTTTCCACTCTAAAACTTTCTGTGAGTTGGCCCTTGGTCCCAAATCTCACTCTACCTGTTGTTCCGGTGTAAAGTTCTCGAAGGAAGTCCACAATAGGAGGGTCAACTCCCATTGTTAAAATGATTCTCCACAGCCTCGAGTGTATAACACAATCGAAGGCTGCGGACAGGTCTACGTACACCATATGGAACGCAGTCCCCCTAGCCTCCACATATTTTCCTGCCAATAAAGACAGGTTTAATGCTTGATCTACAGTACCTAACCCCTCTCGGAATCCGTACTGTATTTCTGATATGATGTTTTGCGTAGCTGACCACTCCTGCAGTCTCTCGAGAATGATCCGACCGGCGACCTTCCCAAGAGAGCCCAGGAGTGAAATGGGCCTGTAACAGGTCGGGCAGTTTCGGTCTCCCTTTTTAAAGATCGGGACAAGTACTGATGTTTTCCATGATTTTAACAGGCCTTCTTCTGCTGTGGCATTTAAAACATTCGTCAGGAGCGGGGACCAGAGATCTTCCTCATATTTAAAAATGTCAACAGGAACCCCGTCTGGCCCTGGGGCTTTACCTCTTTTCGAGGACTTTATTGCTTTTTTTACCTCGTCGTGTGTGAAGTGCAAAGTTAGTGGATAAGTAACTTGATTCAATGAATCTATATAATCCATACCGTGTGATTTCCCTATACTAAAAACTTTAGAAAAATGGTTTACCCATTCATTATTGGTGATTGCAATATCAATGGATGGTTGATCCTCTTTGTCTGTAAGATATGGAGACCTTACTATTTGCCAGAAATCTGCGCTGTCTTTGAGTTCCGAGCTTTTCCTAAGACGCTCCCATAAATCAGCTTTTATCTCTTGTTTTCTGATTTTTAGAGCTAGGGCGTATTCTTTTCTTAGGCTAATGACCTCCTCTCTGTCTCTTTTATCCCTTCCTAGCGCTTTCTTTAGTTTTGAGTATGCTTTAGTACAGGCTGGGCTAAACCAGCCTTTCTTCACCTGATTTTTTTGTTTATGGGATCTGGTAAGTGCCTTCTTTATATTTTGTGAGATAGCATTGAAGCTAGTTATTACATCGCTACATTTTATCTCACACCCTAGGCAGGTTAAGATATCTGCCTTACATTCGGTAACTATTTCTGCAGTAGTGGCTTTTTTATCAATGTTTCCCCACTTTAAAGTATAGCCATTCAAAGGTCCTAGCTCAAGATTTTGTTGGTCTAATATTGTCAATATGTCAGGTTCTTTTTGATTTTTTCGATCACTCAAGGCGATTATAATTTTGAAGTGATCGCTCAGCGGATTTTTAACTACTTCAAATAGTTCGATGCTTGGACCTTTATGTGCTGAGATCAAAACATAGTCTATCAGACTCATTAGTCCCCTACCGGTAAATGTTGGTGTGAAGGGTACTCGGAAGGACCTCAGTTAATTTGCAAAGCCCAGTTCTAATTCTGTTATGACCTCGTTCATTTTTTCACCTTCAATCGAGTGTGGAAGTGTGTTATTCTGTTGCCATCGTCTTCCTCAATTCCACACTTATCAGTGTTGTTATTTCCACATAGGTGGAGATTAAAGTCGCCACCCCAAAGTATTATACATGATTTATTAACATATTGCTTCTTTAACTCTTGAAGAACTAGGGAAATCTCTGAGAGAAGGTTAATCAAATCGTCTACTTTCATGTTGTTATAGAAATTTACTATGACATATATCCTCTGTTTAGTTCTCTTTAGAATAATTATTTGATAGTTCTCTTTTAATTTCAGAGGAAAAATGTCCTCCTTGCATAGAGTAATAATGATAATTAGACCACCACTACTTCTTCCAGATGGAGATTTTTTAGCTGGGGAAAAAAAGGTCTTATATCCGATTATATGTATTGGGTCGGTAGCCCAAGTTTACTGGAGACAGATAACGTTGCTCGTGTTAACTTGGTTCAGGAAGTTGGGGTTCGTCACTTTAGCCAACAAGCCAACTATGTTCCAAAATGTTAGATGTATTAGGAAGGTAGGTGAGTTATTACTAGAGGGAATGGGTTTAATTAATATGTTTTCCGGTGGCACAACACTAATTTTTACTTGTAATGGATTGGCCACATCGATCGATCCCATTCGGGTAGAATGAATAGAAATGTGTTTGTCAGAGACAGTTACTATGTCCTTTTCCTCTCTGTCTAAAATGCTATCTATCGCCTGCCCCTCTGAAGTTGATGTATGCATGTTTGTCCCTTCGGACTGATCGTTCTTTTGTCAATCATTAAAGTCCAGGGTAGACAGTGCACTGAACATATTTTGGATTGGGATGCTATAGGAATTGCCTGGTGCAGCAGCAACTTGATGCCAGCGGGGGTCCCTGTATTCTTTGTGCGGCATTGTGGACAGATAGGGATGACTCATGAAGTGCAAGTGTATCTGCGCTTGATGTCTTTGTGTGGGAACATTCGGATAAGTAAATTTGGGATACTGGTGTAAAAAAGGGGAGTTATTTTCTATCATCTGGTAGTGATCAAAAAGAGGAGTAACTAGATTAGGTCCCATAGTTGTGTGAGTTGTAATCAGGTGCCTGTAAAAATATCCTACCGGGAGAAGGGTGGTATTAAATTCCCAGACCGAAGGTGAAGGAGCCCTTGCCAAGGTTTTTTCTGCCCATTGTGGATTCTTAAAACTTATGGATATACAATCCCCTCGAATTTTTTCTTCAGGGGGCCTATCCATCCTACTCTCTGAACATGATTTATTTCTCCTGAGCATTCTATCGGGAAGTTACAATTTGCTATCAACCAATGCAAGATCTCATTTTTCAAAGAGGAAGAAGTTTCCTCCTGGTCGTGTCTGAGTGTAGGAACATTGACCAGGACTAGTAAATAAGCACCACATTCAGGTGGCAAATTGATTCGTGGAGGAATCTGTCTTGAATTGTACAGTGGATCATGTAATGGCCGAGATTTTTGGGAAGTTGGAAAAATGGCATTTGGTTGGTTAGATGTCTTTGTCATGCCATGAGATGCTACTATCTTCTTCCCTGCATTTGTAGTTGTAGCCTGGGTGTTGGTGGTTATGCTCGGGGTGGAACTACTTTCTATGGCAGAGATATTTAAAGGACTTTCTCTGCTTGCAGAGACGACTGATTTTGGTTTTGTCGCCGTATCTACAAGTGGGATTGCTTTGGCTTTCAGTTTTGAAATTATAGATTTGGTAGTAGTTGTTTTTGGGCCTGTGTTAGTGATTGTAATATCGCTAGGAGCTTTTTTGTTAACAGCAATAAGTTCCTCTATTTGTTTTTCAATACGGGCCAGTCTAGATTCAATTGGGGACATAAAGATGGCCAAAAGGTCACCAACTCTTTCGATTAATTGGTAATTTTCTGTGGACGCGTCGGGATTGACCGCACGCGCCTGAGTGTTCCCCTGGATATCTTCAATTGGAGCCCCTGTATGTATAATTATTCCACTAGCAGTGGGATGTTTGAATATACCATTACTGGGTTGTGCTTTTGTTATATTACGTTGTTTTGCAACAGAGGGAATAGGTTTCGTTGCTTGCTGCATCCGTTTTCGAGTGGCACCCTCTTGCCTGGGTCTTGACAGCAACGCATTATTCTCTTCTACAATTTCCGGAGTATGATCTATGTTTAAGTCAGGTGTCTTTTCTAGTTCATTACTCGCATCAGAGTCGCAGTCAATTAATGGATCTGTTGCTGACAAATTGATCTCATTAAGGATAGTGTGAAGGTCAGGTCGAATCTCTCGGGTGCATCCTACTTGTAGATCATTGTGTTTTACTGGAGTTTTTACCAATAAAATGCCACCAAGAGAGGAGCGTTTAGTTTTTAATAACTCTTGTGATACCCTTCGCTTAGTGAGTTCTAGGTCTTGTGAGACTCTACGCTCAAGGAGTGTAATACTGAGGTCAATTGCATCATTTGTTCTTGTTATGAAGCTATCAATAGGGCCGATCATGGATGCGCCGGCCGCAGCTGTCTTGCGTCTGCTTCCCCTGGTGGACATTACAATATGCTAGAAGTAAAAAGGTTCGCTTAATTCCAAGGATCTCAGAGCAAAATAGTACAGTACCAGGATACTACTGGCCCTACGATGATGTTTTTTTTTTTTAGCTGGTCAAGATATTCACAGCCAAAGTGCAAAGTCAAATAACCTACTTGGTATGAAGGTAATGATGTTAATGATGTTAGGGGGGTATACCCAACCCGACCTCCTCGTCCTCGGAGGGCGTCAGAGGCCCCCCCCTTTGCCCGGGCTTCGCCCGCCGTCCCGCGAGACGGGGCTGATGTTGTATTTAAGCGCCTCCTGGCACTCCCCGGTGACGCGGTTAGCCGCAAGGGCCTCTGGACAGTGAAGTCCGCCCCTCACCGGTCTCCGCTCGGCGGCCCCGCTCTGGATGTCAAAGAGCAGCCGGGCAGCGGGAGACGGGCGGGCGGGTCCGCGCTGGATCAGAGGATCAGTCAAGGGTTGGTTGACAGTGTAGTTTACTGGCAGCAGCAAGGCGTTGAGAGGTTCACCCCCCTCGATGGGGCTGATGTTGTATTTAAGCGCCTCCTGGCGCTCCCCGGTGACGCGGTTCGCTGCAAGGGCCTCTGGACAATGAAGTCCGCCCCTCACCGGTCTCCACTCTGCGGCCCCGCTCTGGATGTCAAAGAGCAGCCAGGCAGCGGGAGACGGGCGGGCGGGTCCATGCTGGATCAGAGGTTCAGTCAAGGGTTGGTGGACAGCGTTGAGAGGTTCATTAAAGGAGTCATGTTATTCTTTGCCACGCTTTCTAGATTTGCAGAGATCACAATTCCTAGGTATACTGCTGAGCCAACCACCCTGTCATCATTGCAATCTACATGCCTATTCTCTACTATCTGTGTTTCTGAGGAGTTTAAACTATAACCTGATACCAGGCAGAACTTTCTGGCTTCCAGTTCCACCTCCCTAATAGCCCCTGCCGGGTTGGGTGTCAAAATGGCCACATCGTCAGCATACACCAAAGATTTTATCGAGCAGCCATTCATCAGCATTGCCGGTATCTTTGGATTTTGTTTTGAGAGAGGCAAGATGGCCGCTGAGGAGTTGAGCTGGGCGGTCGCATCACTTTCCTCTCCTGCTCAATATGACTCGACAGGTTAGGACGCCGTGCATTCCCTGATGGCGTTTGATGTACTATGGCAAGGTGGAGTAAAAGAATACTGCAGATTCAAAAAACAGCTTCGTTTGAACAGCGCGGCTCTGAACTGGGTAAAGTCGTGTATTTACAAGTTGGTGAGAGCGGTAAGAGGTGAAGAAGACCCAGCGAGCGAGATGCCTCCCAGACCGCCGCAGCAGGATAAGCCCAGAGAGATGGCAGATCCGGAGACGAAAGGATCAGAAAATGGGGAGACACTGACAGGGAAAAATCCCGGAGCAATCCGTAAGGTGCCCGCTATACCGTCAAAAAGAAAAGCAGAAGCCCGCGGTAAGTCTCCGGTGCTCCCAAAGAAGACACCGGATAATCGTACAATATCCAAAAGCACTAACTCATCGGAATTAAGCCTGAAAGAACGCAAAGCTTGCAAAAGCAAAAACAAAGACATCGGGATGCGCCAACCTACCCTGTAGGTTTTTTCCACGGTCACCCCCGGACAGCCTGAGGAGTTGCTGGAGATGCAGGCATCGGGAGAGAGCGTTCGCGAAGACGCAGCGGGAGCGGCCGACGCAGCTGAGAACCTGGGTGCTAGGCAACCAAGTCAGAGCGCTGAGGCAGCAGGATTGACAGACGTGAGTAAAGAGGTTACTGAAGCAGCGATGGTAGGTGCAGCTCGAACACCACTACAAGCAATTCAGAAAGCTACAACAGACTCTACAGAGACTCAAACGGCGGAGTCAGCAGGTGTGGAGCCAGCGCTGGTAAAAGTGATATCAGGCAGAGACATGGGGAGGCCCCTTGGAAACGGTGACATGCTGGGGGCTCTGATGTTGGTGGAGGCAGAGATGGAAGAAGGGAATAGAAGTACCCAACACCAAAGAGTTCAGACCTGGGCTAGCACTGAAAGCATGGCAGATGATAGTGGACAGGGGGAGAGCTACAAGAGCAAGCATTTAACAGAAAAGCTGGAAGGCGAGCGCTTTTATTCAGTAAATGAAGACTCAGAGTCAATAATTTCTTCTGAAGAGAGCCAGAAAGAGGAGGTTGATGAGGAGATTACAGACTCCGGGTCCAGCACTTCCGGCAAAGCATCCACGCAAAGAAAAAGGCTCTCAAAAGTAAGGAGGCGCACTTCAGAGTCTCTCCCCCACCATGATAGACGATTACTTTGGGATTATTCAGCTACATCCCAGGTCTATCAGGATAGTGGTAGTGGTAATGGTAGGGGCCCTACTCCCGACACTGCACCCCAGCAAAACTCTTTCGAAGTACTATTTGATACCCTGAAGGAGATGCAAGCAAAGGCAAGAACTGAAAGTCGGAGAGCAAGACAAGCCTCAAAAAAGATTCAGTGCTCACTGAGGAAAATAAACAAATTGTATATGGAAGTAGAGGTGAGAGTTACAGAAGTAGAAGAACGTACAGGCAGATTGGAGGACGACGTGGGAAACTGTCGGGCATTCAAGACGGAGCAAGATAAACTGGCAGAAGACATGAGTTGGAAGATGGAGGACTTCGAAAATAGGCAGAGACGGAACAATGTGAGACTCTTGGGTGTGGCAGAGGGGGCAGAAGGGCAGGATGTCAGACAATTTGTTGTTAATCTCTTAAAAGGAGCTTTCCCGGAGTCCCAGTGGCAGTGGGAAAGGGAAGTACAGAGGGCACACAGATTCCCCTTTACAATAAGGAAAACTAGAGGCATGGGAGGTACAGGTGGTGAGACCCAGGGGAACCTGCCCAGGGCAATCTTGTTTAATATAGGGAACTTTTTACTGAGAGAGGAGATAATTGGCAAGGCAAGGCCGGATAGCAGAAGGTAATTTGAAGGTACTACTTTCTTCGCCAGGCCTGATTTCTGTCATGTCACCATAGAGAGGAGATGGAAGCTTAGACAGATGATTGCTCCTTTTCAGGCTCTAGGCTGTGAAGCATATCTCCTCTTCCCCGCTAGGCTCAAGGTAGTTGTAAGGGGAAAGGCCTGGATGTTCTCTTCAGAGATTAAAGTCCAGCAATTCCTGGAAGAAATGAGGAAACAGAAAGGCGGATAAAAAGAGGAGGGCCAGGGTATTGGTATATAGAGTACTTCACAAGTTTGCTGAATACAGGTATAAGAAGGGGAGGTAGCACAGCACATCAAAGGGAGAAGCAGGAGAGGGATGCGATTGGCACAACTCAAGGCGGGCACTCATAGGCCGACTGACCTATTTGCCTGTAAGGGGGAAGGGAGGGTCCGAGGGGGGGGGAGGAGAGGGAGGGGGCAAGTGGAGGGGTAGGGTGGAAGGGGGGGAAAGGGCACGTAGGCTTATTTTTGTTTTGGTATATAACACTTGGGGAAAAAATGCAATAGAATGTACATATTTTGAGAATAGGAATGCATTGGAACCAGAATGTATACAGTGCAAGAGGAAGATTGTATGGTATCAGCAGATACAGAATTTTCTTAAACATTTAGTAGTTTCATTGAAAGGACAAGGGGCGCTACTGTATGGCGTGTAGAATTGCCTCGATAAACGTATGCGGGCTAAATGAAATAAATAAAAGACTTATAGTAGCTGCTTTCCTCAAAACATTGCGCCTGGACTTAGTATGTCTGCAGGAGACCCACATAGAGGGTGTTAAAGGTCACTTACTGGAACATTTGGGCTTCTCGTTACTAGGAAACTCTAAGCAAGGGACTAAGACCAGAGGAGTGGTGGTTTTAGGGAGGAGGGGAGATGCAATAGTGCAAAGAAAGAAGGAAGATCAGTGGGGGAGGTGGGTTATATTAGAACTGGCTTTCAAGGGAGATACCTTCACGTTGGTTACGATTTACTGGTCAACAGAGGATGACCCAGATGTTTTTCAGTACCTGGATGTCGAGTTACCTCAGTGGCCCGAACCAATTGTCTGCTGCGGGGATATCAACTTACATGACCTTAGTAGCTCATTTGCTCAACCTGGGGGACAATATACGGGGAGGGAAAAAAAGGTGTATAGAGCACTTTCAGATATGGTGTTTCATAATTCCCTGGAAGATCCCTGGACAAGGTGACATCCACACTTAGACGGAAGTACATTTATTTCAGCTCCACACAAGGTATTGGTTTGTTTGGACTACTTTTTGATTTCGAAGAACCTGATCGCTGATTCAAAAATTGAAAGAAATCCACGACTAGTCTCTGTAGGAGAGTAGGGTCTGCTATCCTATGGTCACCCCAAATTTTTGCTTTTTGCTTCACTGGTTTCTGACTTAATGTGGCTGTGGGCCTGCTAATCAGACCCACAGCCTGCTGTTCTCTCTCTAAATTGATGCCAATGCACTCTAGGTGCATTACGAATTGGAACTGGTTCACCTTATGAGCCCCTGTAATAGTGCACCCTAGGTGCCCAGGGCATAGGTGTATCCAAGGCCTACCAGGGGCTGCAGCACGTATTGTGCCACCCCTGGCCTGGCCTCCATCTTTGACACAACTGGCTGAACACTCAGCTGGGGTAAGTCGGTGTAACCACCTCTTACTTAGGTACAGTATGCCTGTGCCTAACCCTAAACTGGACACATATGTTCCTATCAGCCACTCCTATGGAAGGCCTCATCAATCCTGGAGGCAGAGTGCTTGGAAATATGTGAGATGGTGCTCTAGCATGAGCTGAGCCTGTCTGCAGCTGTCGGGAACCACTCCCTAAGCTGTTCCGGGATATTGCCATACCATATACTCTTAAGTGCATTATAATCCTCGCGGTTAAATGCTATCTTTGGTTTGGCTTTATCAAAACATGTCGAGTAAGGTGTCATACGAATTGGAATACTATCCCCTCGCCAGTTCTGGCGACGGGGATAGCATTCCACCCTTCTAGAGGGACACGACATGTGTGTAGCCTTAACCCCGGTTAAAGTTAAACAGAGCCTCAGCTCCACAAAATGGACGCTGCCACCACAGACACAAGTCTGGCCTCCTGCTGCTGACCGAAACTCGGCAGATGGTGGCCTGGACAAAGGGTTTCCTGCCTTGGGAGGTGCGAGCACCACCCCAGACAGGATTTTGTGTATTAGGTAGGACAGGGCTGAAAAGAATCAGACATGCCCGGGGCACACAAGGTGTCCCCGTGCATAGGCCAGCCCAAACCGGTTCTGGGGCCTTCCAGCCCCAGTCCTGGCGCGGAGCTGGACAAAGGAAAGGGGGTGTAACCGCCCCCCTTCCTGGTTCCTCCCAGAGGAGGGACCTAGTAGGTGATCCACCCCCTAGATTGGAATAAGAGGGGGAGCAGTGCCATTGCACAGCAGATCATCCCGAAATCAACTTAAACTAAGAAGAAGACTGGACTTCGACATTCTGCTGCACAGAAGACTGAAGAAGAATCTCCCTTGTGGCCAAGGAGTGACCACCCTGTGAACACAGGTACCAACCAGCAACTCGACGTCTGCTTTGCCGCCGCCTCCCGCCGGAGCCCGAGCCCAGAGCCCGACAAGAACCAGATTCCCAGACCTCTCAGAGCCCGATCCACAGTCCCTGCAAAGAAGGGACCCGTGGAGGCACCGAGTGACGTGGGACCGGACCTCTTGGAAGACACTCGTAAAGCTGACTGCGCAGCTTCTGAGGCATCCTCGACGTTGTGCTTTGGGGACTGAGAACCCCCACCACCGAGCAGCCCTTGCACCGAAGATCAGCCCCCCAGCATCTCCACGATCTGCGTGGGGCCCTTTTGCACTGTGCCACTCGACGCGCCATCCCGGCCACTAGCCACGCGGCCAGCGGCCATCTTGGCGACGAACCCGAAGATTTAAACAGCAGGTCTGGTTGCTCCAGACCTACCCAAGCTCCTGTGAAAAGGAGCACCCGCTCTGACCTTGCTGGTCCGAGTGAACAGCATCTTTCAACTCCTGCGTGGCTTGCATTTGCCAAGGCCTGTTTGCTCCGATCAGGTCGCCGACACCGCCAACAGCGAGAGGCCTACGTGGGACAGCTCGTGACCGACTCCTGGACGTCCTCGACCCCGGGTATCCACGTGGCTGCAGAAAGAAGCTACCCGACAACGCCTGTTTGCACCCGACATCACCTGGTTCCACTCTGGTTCCACGGCAGTCACTGGCTAGTGACTTTGAACACTGTCCCCTCTGCTTTCAGGTCTTCACATCTTCAGATCCACCCTTGGATCCACCGGAACTCTTCTCATCGAGCCGCCTGCAGCATCTCCTGCTCCAAGCACCATCGACCAGCGTGACGAAACCCGACACATCTTCGACCCTGTGCACCCGCTTCCTGTGGGTGAGGTAACTCAGCTCCGCCGGTGCTCCTGCACTGGTACACATCCCAAGGGCCTGTGTTTTAAGTTTCAGCTCCGTAGGTCACTCGGAAGGTTCCTAACTTTCTAACTTTGTGCTTTTTACGCACCATAGACTTTGTATTGAGAAGTGCGTGCACTTTGAACACTGCACCCGAGTCCCGTGGGCCTTTCCCGACTTAGTTAACTCCAGTCTCGAATAGCTCCAGCGATTCCCAAGGCCCTAGGCCTCTTCACTTTCCTCCTGGTATCCCTTATACCACTTATTTAGTATATGGTTTAGGTGGCCCCTAGGGCTCATCCATATTGTGCAACTTTTGTGTATTTTAAACTGTCTTGTGATTTTACGCTTGTGCTTCTGTGCTCATAAAGAGTCCAGGGGATTTTAATAGTTAATAAATCAATATATATTTTCAATATATATCTGTGTGGTGTCCCTTTCATTTGGTATTCAAGGGGGTTGTGTATGGTATAACAGCTGGCTTCACATGCCTTTCAGAGTTTAGCCTAAGACTGCTTTGTCCACGTTACCACTAGGATAACTGGTCTACAAGGTTGAATTACAACCATCATCATAAGGGTTGCTTGGCATGGTACAAAGTGATCACTAGAACTAGTGAGCATTATATACCAGGCCAACTTCTCACATTGGTGAGCAGCGGATTGGGATCTGAGCTTGCTGTTGTTTTACCATTACAATCTTTGAGATTATCATTTGAAAGATCATACAGGTACCTGCTAGGTACATATAAAACAAGACTAGTATACTTAAGTTCTACTGAACTTAGTTGTTGTAGAGCAAAGGGAGTAGCACACCCTAGCTACAACTACTAGATAGGTTTAGTAGGTAAACACCAGTGTAGGTAGATTGCAACACATCCACCCACACTAGAGCAATGTCTGGAACAGAGGGGTCCAGTGGACTTACTCCTGTTGAGAGTGACCCTCCAAGGGCACCATCCCAGTTTGCTATTTTTCCCTTTAAGGAATTAAGACAGCTTTGTGTCTTAAGGGGTCTGAAGACAGGGCCTACCCCTACTACAGACCACCTAAGAGAGCTCTTGGATCAGTCTGAGGCTCTAAAGACCTCTAAAGCAAACCCCACAGGGAATGCTGAAGGAGGCCATCCTTCAGAGGATGACACTGTAGACACCCCTACCCCTATCATCCTAGTAGATGAGGAAGCCTCCACCACTGGAGCTCCTCAGGTAGATGAAGAGGAAGAAGAAGAAGAGGAGGAGGAGGTGGAAAGCAGTGAGTCAGATGATGACAGAGATAGTCAGGTGCTGGTCAGTAGACTGAACCAGGCTAACTTAAGTCAACTTGGGAATGAATCAGGTAACAACCCATTCAGACCCCCAGGTGGACTTAACCAGGGCCATAGGAGGAGAAGGCATCACTCAGGTGAATCCAACACCTCCCATGTCTCTAGAGGCTCTCATGGTCACTCCAGAAAGGAGATGACTAGCCCTCAGAGAAGGGAACATGAGGCCAAGATGAGAGAGGCTGAGCTTAGGATCCAGAGGCAAGAGTTAGAGGTTGCCCTGGCTAAGGAGAAACTTGCTAGAGCAAGACAGCCTAGAGAGAGTGGGGTAATAGAACCCACTGGTGGCAGCAATATCCACAAGGATAAAGACAGGTCTTTTGATAATAGAAACCTGAGTAAGATTGTGCCCCCCTACAAAGCTGGGGATGACATCCATAAATGGATTACTGCAATGGAGAGAGCCTGCAGAGTACAGCAGATCCCTCAGGAGCAGTGGGCAGCAATCTTGTGGCTCTCCTTTGAAGGTAGAGGCCGAGACAGACTCCTCACAGTTAGTGATGGGGATTCTAGAAACTACCTGGTCCTGAAGAGTGCTCTGATTGATGGGTTAGGCTTAACCACTGAACAGTACAGGTTAATGTTCAGAGATACCCAGAAGACACAGACTCAGGACTGGTCTGAATTTGTTGAGTGTGCCACTAAGGCTCTGGAGGGATGGTTGCTGGGAAGCAAGGTTACAGACTATGAAGGATTGTACAATTTGCTGATGAGAGAACAAATTTTAAATAATTGTCAGAACCAGCAGTTGCATCAACATTTGGTTGACTCAGATTTGACCTCTCCCCAAGAATTGGGAAAGAGGGCAGATAAGTGGGTAAGAACCAGAGTTAAGCAAAAGAACCAGAACCAGAACCAGGGTGGTGACCAGAAGAAAACAGACCAGAAGGGTGGGGAGCAGAAAGCTAAAGACCAGAAGTCTTCAACAGGGCCCCAAACTGAGTCAGAGGGTGGGTCCCAAACTTCCAAGAAGAAGAAGAAAGAAGGTCAGAAGAAACCCTGGTGTAAAACTTGTAAGAACACCTCTCACTGGACAAGTGAGTGTAAAAAGGGTGGAGCCCCCAGCACTGCAGCCCCTAAGGCACCTGCACCCACTAGTACAGTTAGCAGTGCTGGTCCTCAAGCCAAGGGTTTAGTGGGAATCACTTTGGGAACTGAAGGAGATTCTGACCTAGTCAGAACCCTTACACAGGCTGTTCTGGTTTGTGAAGGGGACATAGATTTGACCCCTGACATAAGTCCCAGTAACCTGGGCAAATACAGACAGACACCTTTGATTAACAACAAAGTGGCTCAAGCTTACAGGGACACATGTGCCAGTGTCACTATGGTGACACCTAACTTTGTGGACCCTGGACAGTACATGCCAGGCGATGATTACCTGGTGACCAATGCCAGCAATGTCACTACTACACATAGTGTGGCACTTGTTAACTTTTCCTGGGGAGGGGTAACTGGCCTAAAGAAAGTTGTGGTTAGTGCTGATCTCCCAGTAGAATGTTTGTTGGGCAATGACCTGGAGAACTCTCTATGGTCAGAAGTTGAGTACAGGACTCATGCAGAGATGTTAGGGATATCATCACATGTCCTTGCTGTGACCAGGTCACAGGCCAAAAAGTGCCTCTCTGAACCTCAGGTCTTGGATCCTGGAACAATGGACCAAGTACCTCCCAAGAAGAAGAACAGGAGGGTTAAGGCTGTGCCTTCCCAACTGCCTACAAGTGAGGATCAGGCTTCACAGGAAACTGATCTAGAGACCCCTGAAGGAACTGTCCCTGAAGAACTTGAACCTGATCAGGTTGAGTTTCTGGGGACAGGGGGACCTTCTAGGGCAGACTTGGGGCAGGCTCAGTTAACCTGTCCTTCTCTTGAACCCCTCAGACAGCAGGCTGCTGCTGAGGCTGCTGGGAATGCTCAAGGTGCCCATAAAGTATATTGGGACGATGGACTCCTTTATTCAGAGGCTAGAGACCCCAAGCCTGGTGCTACCAGGAGGTTGGTTATACCTCTGCAATTTAGGGGCTTCCTACTCACCTTGGCCCATGATATTCCTTTAGCAGGACACCTAGGCCAGAACAAGACTTGGGACAGGCTTGTCCCTCACTTTCACTGGCCTCACATGTCTGAAGACACCAAGGAGTTTTGTCGCTCCTGTGAAACCTGCCAAGCCAGTGGTAAAGCAGGTGGAACAACAAAGGCCCCCCTGATACCACTACCTGTGGTGGGGGTTCCCTTTGAGAGAGTGGGGATTGATATTGTTGGTCCAATGGATCCCCCTACAGCATCTGGGCACAGATTCATACTGGTGGTAGTGGATCATGCCACCAGGTACCCAGAGGCAATTCCCCTTAGGACCACAACAGCTCCTGTTGTGGCCAGGGCCTTACTTGGAGTTTTCTCCAGAGTGGGGTTTCCTAAGGAGGTAATATCAGATAGAGGTACCAACTTCATGTCTGGATATTTGACAGCTATGTGGAAGGAATGTGGTGTAAACTACAAGTTCACCACTCCTTATCACCCACAATGCAATGGGCTTGTTGAGAGATTTAACAAGACCCTAAAGGGCATGATTAAAGGATTACCTGAAAAGCTCAGGCGAAGATGGGACATCCTTCTGCCCTGCCTTTTGTTCGCTTACAGAGAGGTCCCTCAAAAGGGGGTTGGCTTCAGCCCCTTTGAATTGTTGTTTGGGCACCCTGTAAGAGGACCCCTGTGTCTTGTGAAGGAAGGATGGGAGTTACCTCTCAAAAAGCCTAAACAGGACATAGTGGACTATGTACTTGGTCTCCGCTCCAGGATGGCAGAGTACATGGAAAAGGCATCCAAAAACCTTGAGGCTAGCCAAGAATTACAAAAAGCTTGGCATGACCAAAAGGCTGTCCTTGTTGAATTTCAGCCTGGACAGAAGGTATGGGTGTTGGAGCCAGTGGCCCCAGCAGCACTCCAAGACAAATGGTCTGGGCCCCATACAATTCTGGAAAAGAAGGGAGAGGTTACCTACTTGGTGGACCTAGGAACTCCCAGGAGCCCCCACAGGGTGCTCCATGTGAACAGATTGAAGGCATATGTCAGCAGGGCAGACATGGGCTTGCTCATGGCTACAGATGAGGGACAGGAGGAAGAGAGTGACCCTCTCCCAGACCTGCTCACTCAGAACCCTGAGGATGGCTCAGTTGATGGTGTGGCCTTAGGTGGCAGCCTCACTGAACATCAGCAACATGACTGCAGACAAGTTCTACAGGCATACAGGCATATGTTCTCATTGACACCCAGTCAGACTAACTGGTGTACACATGTGGTGGACACTGGTGACAGTCTTCCTGTAAAGAGCAAAATTTACAGGCAACCTGACCACGTCAGGGACTGTATAAAGACTGAGGTGCAAAAGATGCTGGAATTAGGTGTCATTGAGCCTTCAGAGAGCCCCTGGGCTAGCCCAGTGGTTCTGGTCCCCAAACCTCACACCAAAGATGGCAAGAGAGAGATGAGGTTCTGTGTGGATTACAGAGGACTCAATGCTGTCACCAGGACAGATGCACACCCTATTCCAAGGGCAGATGAGCTCATTGACAAGTTGGCTTCTGCCAAATATTTGAGCACATTTGACTTGACAGCTGGCTACTGGCAAATCAGGTTAGCTGAGGAGTCTAAAGCCAAGACAGCATTTTCTACCCCTAGTGGGCATTATCAGTTTGTGGTGATGCCCTTTGGTTTGAAAAATGCACCTGCCACCTTCCAAAGGTTGGTGAACCAAGTCCTCACTGGGTTGGATGACTTTTGTGCAGCTTATCTGGACGATATTGCTGTCTTTAGCTCCACCTGGGAGGATCACCTGATCCACCTGAAGGAAGTGCTTGAGGCTCTGCAGAAGGCAGGCCTCACTATCAAGGCAACAAAGTGCCAGATAGGGCAGAGCAAGGTTGTATACCTGGGCCACCTTGTAGGTGGAGGCCAAGTTCAACCACTGGAGAGTAAGATCCAGACCATCAAGGACTGGTCCCCTCCAACTACCCAGACTCAGGTCAGAGCTTTCTTGGGCCTGACTGGGTACTACAGGAAGTTTGTTAAGAACTATGGGTCCATTGTGACTCCTCTTAATGATCTGACATCCAAGAAGATGCCCAAAAAGGTTCAGTGGACAGAAATCTGTCAAAAGGCATTTGATGACCTGAAGAAGGCCATGTGCTCTGCACCTATCCTGAAGAGTCCTGACTACTCAAGAGAGTTCATTGTCCAAACAGATGCTTCTGAGTTGGGAGTGGGAGCAGTGCTTTCACAGCTTAATGTAGATGGCCAGGACCAGCCCATTGCTTTCATTAGCAGAAGGCTGACCCCCAGAGAGAAACGTTGGTCAGCTATAGAGAGGGAGGCCTTTGCTGTGGTGTGGGCCCTGAAGAAGTTGAGACCATACTTATTTGGCACTCACTTCAAGATTCAGACCGACCATAAGCCCCTCCTATGGCTTAATCAGATGAAGGGTGAAAACCCCAAACTACTCAGGTGGTCCATTTCCCTACAGGGGATGGACTTTACAGTGGAGCACCGCCCAGGGACTGACCATGGCAACGCAGATGGTCTCTCCAGGTACTTCCACTTAGAACATGAAGACACAACTGGTCAAGGTTAGTCTAATGTCCCTGCGTTTGGGGGGGGGTTATGTAGGAGAGTAGGGTCTGCTATCCTATGGTCACCCCAAATTTTTGCTTTTTGCTTCACTGGTTTCTGACTTAATGTGGCTGTGGGCCTGCTAATCAGACCCACAGCCTGCTGTTCTCTCTCTAAATTGATGCCAATGCACTCTAGGTGCATTACGAATTGGAACTGGTTCACCTTATGAGCCCCTGTAATAGTGCACCCTAGGTGCCCAGGGCATAGGTGTATCCAAGGCCTACCAGGGGCTGCAGCACGTATTGTGCCACCCCTGGCCTGGCCTCCATCTTTGACACAACTGGCTGAACACTCAGCTGGGGTAAGTCGGTGTAACCACCTCTTACTTAGGTACAGTATGCCTGTGCCTAACCCTAAACTGGACACATATGTTCCTATCAGCCACTCCTATGGAAGGCCTCATCAATCCTGGAGGCAGAGTGCTTGGAAATATGTGAGATGGTGCTCTAGCATGAGCTGAGCCTGTCTGCAGCTGTCGGGAACCACTCCCTAAGCTGTTCCGGGATATTGCCATACCATATACTCTTAAGTGCATTATAATCCTCGCGGTTAAATGCTATCTTTGGTTTGGCTTTATCAAAACATGTCGAGTAAGGTGTCATACGAATTGGAATACTATCCCCTCGCCAGTTCTGGCGACGGGGATAGCATTCCACCCTTCTAGAGGGACACGACATGTGTGTAGCCTTAACCCCGGTTAAAGTTAAACAGAGCCTCAGCTCCACAAAATGGACGCTGCCACCACAGACACAAGTCTGGCCTCCTGCTGCTGACCGAAACTCGGCAGATGGTGGCCTGGACAAAGGGTTTCCTGCCTTGGGAGGTGCGAGCACCACCCCAGACAGGATTTTGTGTATTAGGTAGGACAGGGCTGAAAAGAATCAGACATGCCCGGGGCACACAAGGTGTCCCCGTGCATAGGCCAGCCCAAACCGGTTCTGGGGCCTTCCAGCCCCAGTCCTGGCGCGGAGCTGGACAAAGGAAAGGGGGTGTAACCGCCCCCCTTCCTGGTTCCTCCCAGAGGAGGGACCTAGTAGGTGATCCACCCCCTAGATTGGAATAAGAGGGGGAGCAGTGCCATTGCACAGCAGATCATCCCGAAATCAACTTAAACTAAGAAGAAGACTGGACTTCGACATTCTGCTGCACAGAAGACTGAAGAAGAATCTCCCTTGTGGCCAAGGAGTGACCACCCTGTGAACACAGGTACCAACCAGCAACTCGACGTCTGCTTTGCCGCCGCCTCCCGCCGGAGCCCGAGCCCAGAGCCCGACAAGAACCAGATTCCCAGACCTCTCAGAGCCCGATCCACAGTCCCTGCAAAGAAGGGACCCGTGGAGGCACCGAGTGACGTGGGACCGGACCTCTTGGAAGACACTCGTAAAGCTGACTGCGCAGCTTCTGAGGCATCCTCGACGTTGTGCTTTGGGGACTGAGAACCCCCACCACCGAGCAGCCCTTGCACCGAAGATCAGCCCCCCAGCATCTCCACGATCTGCGTGGGGCCCTTTTGCACTGTGCCACTCGACGCGCCATCCCGGCCACTAGCCACGCGGCCAGCGGCCATCTTGGCGACGAACCCGAAGATTTAAACAGCAGGTCTGGTTGCTCCAGACCTACCCAAGCTCCTGTGAAAAGGAGCACCCGCTCTGACCTTGCTGGTCCGAGTGAACAGCATCTTTCAACTCCTGCGTGGCTTGCATTTGCCAAGGCCTGTTTGCTCCGATCAGGTCGCCGACACCGCCAACAGCGAGAGGCCTACGTGGGACAGCTCGTGACCGACTCCTGGACGTCCTCGACCCCGGGTATCCACGTGGCTGCAGAAAGAAGCTACCCGACAACGCCTGTTTGCACCCGACATCACCTGGTTCCACTCTGGTTCCACGGCAGTCACTGGCTAGTGACTTTGAACACTGTCCCCTCTGCTTTCAGGTCTTCACATCTTCAGATCCACCCTTGGATCCACCGGAACTCTTCTCATCGAGCCGCCTGCAGCATCTCCTGCTCCAAGCACCATCGACCAGCGTGACGAAACCCGACACATCTTCGACCCTGTGCACCCGCTTCCTGTGGGTGAGGTAACTCAGCTCCGCCGGTGCTCCTGCACTGGTACACATCCCAAGGGCCTGTGTTTTAAGTTTCAGCTCCGTAGGTCACTCGGAAGGTTCCTAACTTTCTAACTTTGTGCTTTTTACGCACCATAGACTTTGTATTGAGAAGTGCGTGCACTTTGAACACTGCACCCGAGTCCCGTGGGCCTTTCCCGACTTAGTTAACTCCAGTCTCGAATAGCTCCAGCGATTCCCAAGGCCCTAGGCCTCTTCACTTTCCTCCTGGTATCCCTTATACCACTTATTTAGTATATGGTTTAGGTGGCCCCTAGGGCTCATCCATATTGTGCAACTTTTGTGTATTTTAAACTGTCTTGTGATTTTACGCTTGTGCTTCTGTGCTCATAAAGAGTCCAGGGGATTTTAATAGTTAATAAATCAATATATATTTTCAATATATATCTGTGTGGTGTCCCTTTCATTTGGTATTCAAGGGGGTTGTGTATGGTATAACAGCTGGCTTCACATGCCTTTCAGAGTTTAGCCTAAGACTGCTTTGTCCACGTTACCACTAGGATAACTGGTCTACAAGGTTGAATTACAACCATCATCATAAGGGTTGCTTGGCATGGTACAAAGTGATCACTAGAACTAGTGAGCATTATATACCAGGCCAACTTCTCACAGTCTCAGACCATAGTCCACTGGTAGTGACACTTAAGCTGGGCCAGAATCAAAAGAGAGATGTTCATGGACTTTTGAACGAGCACTACTACAAGACCAGGCATACCGCGATTATATGAGTATATGGATAAAGGACTTCTGGGACATAAATAGATGGACAGCATCACCGGGGGTTGTTTGGGATTCATTTAAAGCGGGGATTAGGGGGGAGACACTAAGTTTTGTGTTGTTTAAACAAAAGAAGGAGAAATTGAGGTCTGATGAAGTTCGACAAAACCTTCTAAAACTTGAAGCAGACTTAGCAGTAGCTATAACGCAGAACTCCCCGCTCGACCAGCTATTGCTTAGGATTACCATAACTAGAGCAGAAGCCCTTGAAGGAATGGCTAAAAAAGTAGTGGAGAAGTATCTGACTCAAAGGGAGAATGCATATGAGTTCAGTGAAAGGGTGGGGCACATCTTAGTGGCGCGGAGAAGACAAAGGGCAGCAAAACTTGATGTCAAGCAGATTGTTGATCCACAGGGCAATTCATTTACAGAGGCTGAGCAGGTAAGGGAAGTTTTTAGACAGTTTTATGTAGATCTTTATTCCTCTGATACCATAGGGGGTGCGGAAGAGATAGAGGGATATCTGAGGGGTGTTCTCCCTCCTGAAATTGAGGTAGAGGACAAAGGGGAATTAGAAGTCACATTCCAATTGGAAGAATTTCTCATGGCTCTTGGTAGCTTACCCTCCGGGAAGGCGGCGGGTCCAGACCAGATCCCATTGGAATTCTTTAAAGTGTTTCAAACGGTATTAGCAGCTGATATGTTTAATGTTATGGCACTTGCCCAGAAGGGAGAATCAGTACCTGACTCCTGGGGGGCTGCGGACATCATAGTGATGGCCAAAAAGGGTAAACCAGCAACGGCTCCAGGCTCGTATCGACCTATCACTTTAATGAACGCCAATGTGAAGGTGTATTCTAAAATGCTGGCTAAAAGACTATCAAGGATTATTGAGAGATTGGTTAGTCCCTCCCAGCATGGGTTTATCCCAGGAAAGGGCACAACGCAACACGTCAGGCAAGTAATTACTATGTTCGATGCAGCAGGTACTCTAGGAGACCCTATGGCAGCACTCTTTTTAGATGCTGAAAAAGCATTTGATAGGGTCTCCTGGAGCTATCTATGGGCCGTTATGAGATGGAGTGGTATAGGGGATGGATTTATAAAGGCTACACAAACCCTTTATAAAGACCCAAAAGCTAAGATCAGGGTCAATAGGGGGCACTTTGCCTGGGTTAAAATCAGCGGAAGGACCCGGCAGGCTTGTCCTTCCTCTCCCTTATTATTTGTGCTTTATTTAGATCCTTTTCTCCGCCGACTAGAATAAAATCTGAAGCTAATTTTTTGTAACCTTTTACAAAAGGGTTACAAAGAAATTAACTTCAACTTGGGCACCTGCTGCTGTAAGCCTGTAAGTGCTTCCTGGCGCCTCGTTGCCTACTTGCAACTATTCTCTGACCCTGCTCTTACCCTTAAAGCAGGGTCAGGGAATAGTTACAAGTAGGCAATGAGGTGCCTGTCACGAAAATTAAACCTCAAGAGGAATCACTGACAGATATAAAAACAAGCATTTGCAATGCAATAGGTCTCTCATTAGGAAAGTTGGAGCTATTGGTCTTGTAAATGACATTTTTTTTTATTTATGTGTTGGTTTTGAAAATAGCTAAATTAATAGCTTTGTCATTTACAATGCCAATAGTTATAACTTTCGCAAATGTGACACCTAGAGCGCTTGTAATGCAACATGTTTTGTATTTACGTGACTTAGATGTATTGATATTACAAATTACAATGGCTTTTAGTATTTGTCAATAATTAATACTTAAATAAAAGTGATTTTAATTTATAATGGCAATAGCTTAACATTTTGTGAATACATTTTGTGAAAATTATGTTCAGTGTATTTTATTGTGATGAAAATCCAAGAACAGAAGTGAAATATTAACATCTTTTTGTGACATATGTAATAAAGCTTGAAACATTGAGAGAACATATTTGAACCTGTTGTTGTTGAATGGTTGCGCAGATTGATGCTGTGGTGGCACTGAGTGGTGCTGTGGTGGTGCTGAGTGGTGCTGTGGTGATGCTGAGTGGTGCTGTGGTGGTGCTGAGTGATGCTGGGGTGGTGCTGAATGGTGCTGTGGTGATGCTGAGTGATGCTGTGGTGGTGCTGAGTGATGCTGTGGTGGTGCTGAGTGATGCTGTGGTGGTGCTGAATGATGCTGTGAGGGTGATGAGGGATGCTGTGATGGTGCTGAGTGGTGCTGTGGTGGTGCTGAGTGATAATGTGGTGGTGCTGAGTGATGCTGTGGTGGCGATGAGTGATGCTGTGGTGGCGCTGAGTGGTGCTGTGGTGATGCTGAGTGGTGCTGTGGTGGTGCTGAGTGATACTGGGATGGTGCTGAGTGATGCTGGGGTGGTGCTGAATGGTGCTGTGGTGGTGCTGAGTGATGCTGTGGTGGTGCTGCGTGAGGTTGTGGTGGCGCTGAGTGGTGCTGTGGTAGTGCTGAGTGATGCTGTGGTGGTGCTGAGTGATGCTGTGGTGGTGGTGAATGGTGCTGTGGTGGTGCTGAGTGATGCTGTGGTGGTGCTGAGTGATGCTGTGGTGGTGCTGTGGTGGTGCTGAGTGATAATGTGGTGGAGCTGAGTAATGCTGTGGTGATGCTGAGTGGTGCTGTTGTGGTGCTGAGTAATAATGTGGTGGTGCTGAGTGATAATGTGGTGGTGCTGAGTGATGCTGGGGTAGCGCTGAGTGATGATGTGGTGATGCAGAAAGGCACAAAAAGCAGTCTAACAAAGGGCAGAAGGGCAGAAAAACAAGGGAAAAACGAGTCTAACAGAGGGCAGAAGGGCACAAAAAAACAGTCTAACAGAGGACAGAAGGGCAGAAAAACAAGGGAAAAACGAGTCTAACAGAAGGCAGAAGGGCACAAAAAAAAGTCTAACAGGGGGCAGAAAGGCACAAAAACGAGTCTTACAGAGGGCAGAAGGGCACAAAAAACGAGTCTAACAGAGGGCAAAGGGGCAAAAAAACAAGGGAATAACAGAGGGCAGAAGGGCACAAAAAACGAGTTTAACAGAGGGCAGAAGGGCAGAAAAGCAAGGGAAAAACGAGTCTAACAGAGGGTAGAAGGGCAGAAAAACAAGGGAAAAACGACTCTAACAGAGAGCAGAAGGGCACAAAAAACGAGTCTAACAAGGGGCAGAATGAATCACGCCCTGTGTGTTTGTCCACGAAGATGCCACCGTTTTGTGCAATACCTCTACTCAACTGAAGTACTATCTACTGTCTAATCAGTAAGTGCTCCCTCGTTGGCTAAATGTATAGGGGCAGATTTACAATAACTGGCACATCCCCAGGGATGTGCCAGTTATTGTGCACCGTTATTTTGCGATTTCACTGGGAAATCCGCGAATTCGCAAATTTCGCCCATGCTTAGAGATGATATATTGCAATATAGAAAGGAAAGAGAAAAAGAAAAAGAGAAAGAGAAGAAAAAGAAAGAGAGAAAAAGAGAGAGGGAAATAAAGAGAAAAAGGAAGAAGAAAAGTATTAAATAGAACATCCTTATATAGAAAATATGCTCATAAAGCGTAAAACAATGTAAAGCTTCAAAGAAAAAACATCATATTATGAAAGAGAATCGGGTATCTATAACAATTAAGCAATAGCATGAGAATCATATCATGGAGGTTTGAGGACCTCTTCAGTAGAGGGGGAATGATTTGGTGGAGACTGAACAGATTTGTCTAAGAAGGTAGTAATAGGTAACCATAATAAATCACGTTTAATAGCAAGTGTAATGGGATATACATATGCTCTATCTAGTCTATGGTTGAAGCAAACACCATACTACCATGCCTGAAAAGAAACTCTTGATGTATCCTTCCAGGATTTAGTGACTTGTTGAAATGCTACAGCAAGGAGAAGGTCGACAATAGAAGTGTTAAAAGTGAAGGAAGACCATATGTCAGATAGCCAACCTAGAAAAATGTGAGTGAGTGAAAATGGAAGGTGGGTAGAAAAAATAGTATTAATTTGTTGCCATACTTTGAACCAGAAAATATGTATCAGAGGACATGTGAAAAGCATATGTTTGAGATCAGCATGTGTATTGGAGCATGACCAACAGAGGGGATAGAAGGATCTATGGTATGCAATTTGGAGGGAGTGATTAAAAGTCTGGTATAAATAAAAAATAAGGATTGGGTAGTATTAGCTGCTCTAGAAGACTTCCTTAACTTACTTAAGATATTATGCCATAATGGGATAGGAAAGGAATCCCCCAAATCCGTCTCCCAATCCTGTTCTATTTTAGACTTATCTCTAGTAATAGGTACATCTTGTAACTTTTTATAGATGTGAGAGGCAGAGGAAGATGATAAAAGAAAAGAAATAGTAAGAGGGGAGGATGTAGTCGGAGAAGAGGAGTCAGGAAAGGAATTAAAACTAGATTGAACAGCAGTACGCATTAGATTATATTTAGGAAGAAAAGAAGGAGGAAGAGAGAAACGAGATTGGAGAGATGAGAAAGGAATATAAAGACCATCCTGAAAAAGTTGATGAGTCCAAGAGAGACCAAGTGAGTGCCAATCTTCCCAGGAAAAGGTCCTATTTTTGATTTTAATAAGAGGATTATACCAAATAGGAGACTGTAAGAATCAAGACCGATCCTCAAAGCATTCAAGAAAAGAGGAAGACAAAGCTTTCTAGCGTTTTTAAGAATAGGTAGAGACATCTTTTGCGGAAGACGCAATAGAGAAATACATTCTTTAAAAGTAAAAGGGTGAAAGAAGGAGGATTCAACCTGAACCCATAACGGAGCTGAGAGAATATCCGACGTGGACTCAGACAAAAAGGAAACTGAATGGGAAAGAAAAAATGAAGCATGATAAGAGGAAAAATCTGGAAAATTAACCCCACCTAGATGTTTAGGACGTTTAAGTTTGGAGAACGACATCCTAGCCCTTTTATTTTGCCACAAAAATCAAGAAAGAATAGAATAAATATTTTTATAACAAGATTTTGGAAGGTTGACAGGAAGATTAGAGAGAAAAAACTAAATTATCGGGACCAACATCATTTTAATAGAATCCAAACTACCCCACCAAGATAGGAATAAAGGATGACATCTAGTTGTGGATTCCGATAAAGTTGCTTTACAAATTTTTAATATTTAAAGCTACTGTATCTTTAATGGAGGGAGTAAACCAAAGACCTAAATATTTTATTTTAGAAAGACTCCAGTGAAAAGAAGAAACCAAAAAGTCAGCATGAAAACAATATTTATTAAGTGGAAGAATTTCACATTTATCTACATTAGTTTGTAACCCGAGACCGCCGCAAAAGATGAAACTTCGGATAAAAAATCTGGAATAGAGGTCTGAGGATGAGAAATAAATAAAATAATGTCATCTGCATAATCAGAAAGCTTAAGTTGATTCTCACCACAAGGGAATACTGTAATAGCGCGATTCAATCTAATCGTGGATAAGAAAGGCTCTATTGCTAAAATAAAAAGAAGAGGAGAAAGAGGACATCCTTGACGAACACCTCTAAAAAGAGGAAATGAAGAAGACACAAGACCATTAGCAAAGATAAAAGACCTACAAAAAGAATATAATAACGAAATGTAAGAAATGAAGCTGGAACCAAATCTAAACCAAGAAAGAGCATAAAGCATAAAAGACCAAGTAACTCTATCGAAGGCCTTTTCAGCATGTAAGGCGATGGCAGCTAAGGAATGATTATAAGAATGAGATTTACTGAGAACATTAAAGAAAAGGCGAGTATTATCCGAAAGATGACGCCCTTGATGAAACCACATTGTTCTTGTCCAATGAGTTGGGGAGAATTTTATCCAAACGTAGCGCTACAATTTTGTCAAAAATGTTGTAATCCAAATTGATTAAAGAAATAGGCCTATAATTTTTACATAAAGTATGATATTTATTGTCTTTGTGAAGGAGACAGATTAGAGCTTCTTGAAAGGAGCCTTCGGATTTCTGAGAAGCTATAGACAACGAAAATAATTGGTGAAGTTTAAGAACAAGAAAAGCGGAAAGATGAGAATAAAATTCTATGGAGAACCCATCTGGGCCAGGGGCTTTGCCTTTTTTAAGAACCAGAATGGCTTCTAAAATATCTTTGGGAAGAATGTCTTTATCTAAAGATGAAAAGTCCACATCAGACAACGGGGGTGTAATAGAAGATAAATACTGATAAATGTCAGAGGATAATGGAAGATTATCCGGAGTGTAGAGATTTTGCTAAAAATTGGTGAAGTCAGCCAAAATATCTTCATCTTTGTGAAGAGTAGTATTGGATGAGGAGATAATCGATTCAATTTTCGATCGTTCTTTTTTAACCTTGAGATAATTAGCAAGCATATTCCCAGCTTTATTTTGTGTAGATTAAAATTTAGCACTAGATTTAAGCAAAACCAAATTGGCAGAATTAGTAGGTAATTTATTGAAGGAAAGTTTAGCTTTGATGAGTTGGGTAAGAACAGATTGTGATTTGATTGAATAATAAGAATGTTCTAATTGTTTAATTAGAGAGGTTAAAGAGGATAAAGATTGATTTGTTAGTCGTCGTTTCTTGCCAACGTAAGAAATAATGAAATCACTAGAGGCAGCTTTAAAAGTATCCCAAATTAATCGTGGTGAAGATCGTGGAAATTAATTGTCTGTAAAAAATTGAGAAGCAAATTCAAGGAAAGCAGGTGTAAATGCATTGTCCAAAAGAAGGGAATTGTTAAATTGCCACCTTCATGTTCTTTTAAGAGGAGGAAGTAAATCTAGACTTAAGTAGACTGGAGCATGGTCAGAGATTAATATAGGACCAATGTCTGAATGAGTGACGTGTTGTGTCAATGCTTTGGAGATGAAAATGTAGTCGATTTGTGATTGGGAGGAATGAACAGGTGAAAAATATGTATATTCTTGTAACGTAGGATTGCAAAGTCTCCAGGAGTCAACCAGAGATCTTTGAGATATGGTAGATGTAAATTGGGCATGTGTATGAGATGGAAAAAAACGTGAGTTGGATTTTCTGTCTAAAAACGGATCCATAATCATATTACAGTCCCCACCATGAATAAAATAATCATCAGTATATTGCATTGAGGAAGAGAGGATTTGAGGCCAAAATAATTTATCTTGTACAGTGGGGGCATATCTGTTAAAGATAGTTAAAGGAATCTTGTTGACCAACAATGATAATACCACCCATCTACCTTCTGTATCTACATCTTGAGTGTTAAGTTGAATGCTTAAATGTTTATGACAAAGGATAGCAACCCCATTACATTTGCCTGAACCAGGTGAAGCAAAAACATGGCCTACCCAATTACGACGTAACTTAGAGATTTCGGCATCCGTAATATGAATTTCTTGCAATAACACTATGTCTCCCTTTAGATGAGGTAAATGGGAAAGAACACGTTGTCTCTTAATAGGAGACCCCAAACCTTTAACATTCCAAGAAATTACATTGATAGACATCTAAATTTTAAGAAACATCGAAAAATAGAAAACCAAGCAACATTAGGCTAATTAACCAGTAAAAAATAGAACCCAAACAATTAGAAGCAATACAACAAGAGTAAAGAAAAGTATAAGGAAGAAATATGAAAGAAAATTGAGGTAAAGAAGTAAAGTGGAATAAGGGATGACAGAAAGGTGAGAACAGACAAAGGAGCAGAGAAAAGAAAGAAGTAAAAAGGAGGACAAAAAAGAGATAAAAACAAGAAAACAAAAGAGAAAGGTTAAAACAAGTGATGGAAAAGAGGCAAAGGCAAAAACGCATAAAAAATATGATATACAGCTTGGAAGAAATTAGAAAGGAGACATACCACAAGAAGACAAGGAGATAGGGGGTGGTGGAGCCAAAAAAGGGAGACGACAAGTCCAGCTCGGAGAGAACACAGAGACGGACGCACAGTGAAACGATCTCCAGGCGGGAACAGGAGGTAGACAATGAGAGGAACCATGAAACCGCATCTAAAAAGGAGTAATAGAAAACATCATTATAATAGTACGAGGATATGAAAACGTGAACAGGCATGTGTGGACCAAAACATAATGAGCATTTAAGAAACGAAGTGCAGGCCTCATTTCCAGGAACTTTTTCCCATGGTCCGCTGTAGGTTTAGAATAGTCCTGGGCAAAGAAGAGATTGGAACCCTTCAAAGAGATTTTACCCTTCCTCTTAGCTGATTGAAGAACTTTAAGTAAATCCGTGTATTCCAGAAAATACAAAATGATACCTCTAGGTTTTGCAGTAGGTGAAGAGGAGCTAGAGATGTGAGGAGGAGGGCCTAAACGATGCGCTCCTTGGATATTAAGTGGTGGTGAGCCTGGAAGTCCCAAAAGTTGAGGCAAAAAGGATTGAATGAAGGATATCTGGTTGAACCCTTCAAGGCCTTCAGCAAGACCAAAAATGCGAAGATTGTTGCGCCTATTGCTGATTGCGCCAGATGCTGGGGAATTTTTCATGAGAAGAGAGTCATTCATACCATCCTCAGGAGTGTCTTTTAAAACACTAAAAGGGTTATCATCAGCCAAAGGTTGCGGAATTGATTGAGGTGAAGTGCGGTTCTGGCGCGACATTGTTGATGAAAAAATGAATAGTACTTAGAGTACAATTCGCCCTTAGATAGTAGCAAAAAGGTAAGAGTAATGAAGCATAAATCGCAAACACTACTGTATGATCAAGGAGATAATAACACCAAACCTCAACAGTCAATGAAGAGTAAGGAGTTACAAAAATATGCAGGTATCCAATGATAAACAATCCATAAAACTTCAGTGGAGGAAAGTAAAATTGCGATGATGCAAAAAAAGCTCACATGTGAAAGCTCAATGTAAAGATTGTAAATGAACAACATCACAAAATGGCGGCGTGTTAAATACATGAGCTGATTAAAGTCGAAATAATCGCCCAATTAATGACATCTCCTGAGCCAGGTATGTAAAAAACAAAGACAAAGTCCAAAAGAAGGATGTTGGAAGATATTGCAGGCGGAAAAATTGTTTAAAATGTAAGGGACTGAGGAAGAACGGCACCCGGTGAGGAGAAGAGCATTTCAAAATGGCGTCCGCGGTTAAACACAAAGCTGCAAGCGGTCCCAAAGAAGCAGCAGACCTTCTGCCGCATGAGGAGACAATTCATAAGGTTCTGTCTTCATCCGTCACAACGCCATGGAGCTCTCCGAGAGAGCCGCCATCGCCCGTTGGCGCCGAAGCCACGCCCCCAAGATGTTTTTTAGGAAACAAAAAACTGCGCCTGCAGCAGTGGTGTCCGGGGAGGAAGGTGGGAGCAGCACCACTGCATCAGTGGGCCCATCCCTTAAACCTAGGCCCAAGCCCACATCTGTTGCAGAGGCAGCCAGTCTAATCACGACAACACCGAGAAGCAGTGATGTTGAAATTGACTTATCGTTATCGCAAAGTAGTACCCAATCAACGCAGGAAACTCAAATAAGTGGACAACAACAGCCGCAATCACTGCCCACAATAGTAGTTGTTCCTCCCAAAGTAGGAGCAGTTCAGGAAATAAGATCCATTTTCTTCCAGATCCCCAGCAAGGAAAAGGAGAGATAGTCCATTGAGTTCTTCTGCAAGTCTCCCTTCTGATGATCTAGATGCCAATTGGATGCCACCACCTCAGTCTGAGAGTGAGACACACCACGAGAGAAGGCAAGGGAAAAGGAAGGTTCCAGAAAGCCTTGGAATTATAGAAGTAGATGTCGAAGAGGAGGTTGATAATGAGCCAATCATCAAGGACATTAGTCCTGCCACAGTGGGGACCGACATTATTACCCCATCCCAAATTGCTGTGAGGGATGTGGCACAGATACCACCAACACAGATAACATGAACATCACCTGCAGCTTCCATATTTGCATTTGCAAAGGCCTGGCAATGACCTACATCCAGCAGAACTGCCTCAGTAGATGTAGGTACTGCTTCTGCAGAGAGACAAAATCTGCCACGCCCACCTTCCAGTTAATCCGCATTGCAAGTGGCACCTCCAGCAGCACCAGAAAATTCACCTCCCCAGTTTGGGACTTCTTTTCAGTTAGCAGTAAAGAGGAAAATGTTGCTATATGCTATTAGGTGTTAGTCGGGTTAAGCTTGGTTCAAACTATGGTACTGGAGGCTAAACAAGTCATCTGAAAAAACGCCACTTGATCCATTGGGAGGTGCACCTTATAGGCCAAAATACAGCACCCATTGCTGTTAGTAGTGATAAAGAAGTAGAAGATACAATTGCGGTGGAAAGTGAACAAGAAGGAGACATTTTCTCTGGAACACAAAGTAGCCCTGCCGCCAGCAGTGCAGTGGTACTGCCCACATCCTCATCAGCCTCAGCAACATATCAGTGGCACAAAAGTAAGAGGCAGGCTGAGACACTAAGGCAAGAGAGTACTGCAACGAAAAAACGTGCGTGTTGAGCCTAACAACATCTGGCACCAAGAAGTCACCTGCATCAGTGGCACCAGAAATGAAAAAAATCCAGCCTACCATTCCCAGCATGTTTAGGTCACAGGGGCAGTACGAACGCAACCACCTAATGCATGTTTGTAAATTGAGCTGCTGGCTAAAATGTTAGTGCTGGATCTTCTCCCATTTTATTTTGTGGAAGGGGTGGGTTTTCTTGAATTTGTGAAAGCCATCTGCCCAAAATGGAAGGTCCTCTGTCGGTCCTATTTTGCCAGAGTTGCTTTTCCAGCACTACGTTATGACATGCTGGAATCGCTTGGACAAGCTTTTCACACTATTCATCTGTCAACAGACATGTGGACCAGTTGCCAGGCCACCAATTACATGTGCATCACTGCACAATTGTTAAAAGGGGTTCAAAGACAACCAGTAACCAAAGACCCCTTTATGTTGCCCGGCGGTTTCGCCTCTATGACCCACCAATATTAATCAATGAAGAAGCAGGCGCTGGAGACTGGAAGGCAGGAAACGAGGATTTTATTCTCTCCGGAGGAGAACACATCAATTCAGACAGCAAGTATCGTCACGAGGTGCTCTAACCACATCTCTGAGGCCTGGCCTCTTATACTAGGGTTTATGACCTTTATTGCACGTAACACATTCTCGTAACACTTTGATATTCGAAAGAACATCCTCGGAATCTCCCCTTCAGGCCCGTTCCCACATACATTTACAGTTGAATTCCCCACCCCGGTCACAACAGGTGATAATTGTCGCGCAGCAGGGCATTCCGCCGATTCACGGAATGCGTGGAGTTGATCGGATCTCATAGGGTGGGGGCTTTGATCAGCTCGAGGGTCTTTTGATGGGGAGGGGAAGCTTCCTACTGTACAGGGTGATAAACAGTATCCGCAGGGCCAGGTGGTGGTCTGGGACCAAGGAAGACAAACGGGGACACAGGAAAAAGGGGGTTTGCATCAAAAGGATCTGAGACCATGAAAGGAATGAAGGGAGGTGTCGCGCTGGGAACAGGATGGGATTCTGTGGCGGAGCTGCGCTGAAGAGGGGTTTATGACCCAAGGCATGAGAGAGCGGGGGTTGTCAGCGTGCGGGGGATGCTTGCGAGGTTAGGAGAGAGAGAGAGACGCGCTGGCTATCAGCGAGGGGCAGGGAGGCCATGGTGTTTAAAATGGCTGCTGCTTACGCGCAAGGCATGTGAGAGTGGGAATGACCGGTGCGTGGGGGTCTTTCGTGAGGGTGATTCTGATCGTAACGGCTAAAATATGGCGGATGTGCATGACGAAAAGTGTGGCATCGGAAAAAGGCAAGATGGCGTAGATAATGTTCACTAAACTATATTAATTTTCCACAGTCCTCCCTTTAACATTTCCAAGACATCTTGCTGGCCTATTTCCTATCTATACCTATTGCAGCGGTCATAAGTAAGGGAGAGGGGACTTAGGCAAAAGAACTGTACATAAACATCACATTATAAACATCACATTGAAAAATCTCATCATCTAGTAGGCGGGTTCATCGTTAAGTTGGTTGCAGAAAAAGTCATAGTATTGCAATATCAGACTAGAATTATGTAGCGAGGGCGTTGGGTACAGATCATAGATACTTATAGTCATTTGGGATAGGAACTGGTAAGTTATCATATAAGTAAGTTCTTTTTGTACTCGGCGGGAGCATAGTCAGTCCAATGGTGGTTGGGAGAGAAATGAGATATAATAAAAAATAAAAATCAGAGTTCTCAGTGTCTTTGTCGTCTTCTGTTGGCACTGTTAAGCACCTGGATTACAATTCGTTCTGTCAACCGGAATGTTCATGTGGATTGAGTCGTTGGAGGTCTGCGGGCAGGGGTACATTTTGTTTTGTTTCGCCAGACCTCATAGGAGAAATGCGTTACGGTTTTGGAGCAGGTACACTTTCTTCCGTAACCCAGAGCATAGTTATTAGGAGGCAGAAAAAGGATTGTGACGAAAAGTGCAATTGTCTTTGAGTAGTGGGGTCTGTTTGTTTCTTGAGTCTCTGTGGTGGGTATTTCCTGTTGCTTCCATCATCATCGAGGCGTTCAGTAGCGGGTAGAACCACATACTTCGTTCATCTTCTCTTTAGGGGCGACCCTTGGTGGAGTTCTAGGTCACCGTTCTGAGATTAACATAGTTCGTGGTCTACTTAGTCGGAGCTCCCTCCCTTTTGACGCAGGGAATACCCTTCTCTGGATAGCTCAGTAGGATTTGGTGGAACTTGGAAGTTCAGGTGGAAAGGTGTGTGTGTGAACAGTCCTTATGGTAGGTCGGAGGAGGAGGGGATGGAGCAGGGCCAAGTTGGGAACAGATCAGGGGGGCGGAGAATTTGAGACAGGCGGGTCCATAACCAGGTTCAGAGAGCGGGGACTTTTTGGCACACGTCGATCATAGAGCAGGGGCTTCAGGTCAGCCCTTTCCTTAGCTTTGTCTGAAACAGTGCCTCATCCTGCGACTCCTTACTGCTGTGGTCTCGCCTTGGCCTCCGTCGCTGAGGTTCCACGATCCGCAGTCAAGCCGCGTGCTCCCACATCCGGTCTCTTTCTCCTCCGACAGTGGTACCCTTAAATGAGTTCGAAAAGACAGTCTTTAGAGATTTTGCAGAAGAAGGTAATTACGTAAACCTATTTCTCTCCCAACACCAAGCAACTGGGGTAAACATCCGCTACATTGAGATTTGCAGCCAACGTATAAACAATTGATGATGGGTTTGCTGGATTTTCTACAACTTCCCTTTGTGGCTAATTCTTTGGCGTTTTGTTGGTTATTACATTCATTTGTCGTGGTACGAGGTCTGGTACCCATTCATTGCATTCGTCTATTACAGTAGATGTCAGTTCTTCTGGTAGAGACCCATTTCCCTAGTACGAGTCTTGCAAGGCTAGGCCGGTCTTCAGGGCTTTGTATCTTACGGAAAAATGCAACGTGCTATTCACCATAGTCTGATAGGCATCCTTCTGAGGGATGAACATAGGCTAAACGACTCTCCATTACATCAATGCGTCCTATCTTTTAGCTAAACATCCTATTTTCAACAAGGTTTACTGCAACAAGTTCTTTCAGTTTTCGATCTAATTTTAACTTTGCACACATCTTTCTAACTTTCTATATAGATTCTCGCAACCTGGCCACTACAAAAACTCGGGGGGGGGGTTTGCGATAATTATTAAACTTAATCTTTGGGGTGGGTGGGATCTTATGGAAAATAACCAGGAACACAGCGAATTGGAGCAAGGGGCGTTTTTCAGATTCTCGTTCAGGGCAGCTGATACCAAACTGGGGGCAATTTGGGAAGACGGGGGTGTCTCGATTATTTCTTACTGCTTGGGGTATGGAGACAATTTGGAATGGGGAAGGTCGCATTACCACAGACATTTTTTATCATGGAAGCCACTGACAAATAGTTCCCTGACTGTGGGTCAAATTTAGGGAACCTTAGTCGTCTTACCTGTCCCTTTCCTCTTGGCCAATTTAATTTTCATCCATATTTAGCAGAAAAGGAGAGGTAGTAACGTGGTATAGATACAATTTTATTTAGGACGAATTTGTGCAAATACTTGTGGTATTTGGGGCCAATCAGGAGGTGCACCAGGTTCGCCAATTAGGTGCCGGTCGCTAGGAAGAGGGAAAGTGTGGGGGGGTGAAAGAGAGAGAGAGAGAGAGAGAGAGAGAGAGAGAGAGAGAGAGAGAGAGAGAGAGAGTAACAATAGGCCAAATAGTACACGTGTGACATGGAGAATGACCGTGTATTGTTTGGGCTATTCAGTGCGTTACCCAACGTTAGACGTTTCGGGTCTGTGTTAGGACGTAGAAAGCATGCAGTTTTGGGACGGAAGAGCATTAGGTCAGGTACAAAAAGGTCGCGCATTGAGTAGGGCGTCTTGTTGTGTCGTCTTGCAGCGTTAGTCCGTATTCATGCATCGGGCGTGACGTGGCTCCAGATCCTTTACGATACCCTAATCGGGACTCCAATGTAACCTGCAGAGGGAAAAAGGAGGAAAAGGGAGGGGGAACAACATTCGAACACATCAAATGTACGGGCACGAAAGTCCTTTACTTACCACATACTCGTACTTATCTCCTCGGGATATAATCCCTAGGGTCTTGGTTTCTGAAGTCAAGGGGGCGGGCAGTGTGATAGGTGGTTCATGGGGGGGTTCGAAGGTGGCATTATGGATCGTGTGTAGGGAAACGCTAAAAAAGGAATCAGAGGTGCCTATCGCGAGGTACCTGGTTTTGTAGATGTATCTGGCCATCGGGATCCTTAAATCATTCCCAAAGCTGTGATGTTCTAAGGCATATCAGTTCTTCGGTCAATCCTGTCCCTTAGTACCTTCGACCACCATATCTTTATAACATTCTATCAATCACACCGCTTTACTTTACCCATTCTCAGAAGTCGAGGTCCTTCTTCATACGTTAGTTCCTGAACTTAGTCGCATATTTTGGAGGCAGCGTATCATACCTTTGATTCGATCATCAATCCAGGGCCGAACAACCATTTTTCAGATAACCTTAAAAAAAGAGCAGAACGGTTGCGCATAGAGAAAACCCTCCCACCAATTCCCACATTTACAAAAGTATATGATGCCTATTCATAGTTTGGAAAACCTTTATTTGCATAATCGTTCAGTACGTAAAATGTGAGAGTGCAATCATATTTTGGCCGGACATGTCGACGATGGAAGCACATACAGTAGGGGGGTTATTTTGCGGCACAAGAACATGTTAAAAAGGCCTAATTAATTATTTGCAAGTAACTAAAAACGTTTCATTGCGTGATGAGGGATCAGGGGCATTTCAGTTCATAAATGGAAACACAGTCAAGCTCATTGTAATCACATTTCCTAGATGTATACCGTGGGTGTGCATCATAAGCGACGTTATGTACCAGTTACAGATAAATATCAAAATAAATCGTTCATTGAAATCAACATTTTTACGGGACCCCTTTCAAATGTTCGTCAAGCGAACCCTCCTCCCTTTTTCATCAAGTGCACAAAGGTTCGTATATAAATCTTAGTACATCAAGTTTCATTAGCTAAGGAACACCACGAGGCTTCCGTTAGTTCCTATTGATACCGGCGCCATTTTGGGCGAGGCCGGTTTAGTCCGGAAGTAGCATCAGGGGCAGAAAATGTCTCCGACGATTGGCGGTTGGACCAGGGTCCCTTTCGGCAGTTCAAAAAACTGTGCTAACAGAGGGGCTGGTGGTGTGGACCGTCAATCAAGAGAGGGAGGGAGGTAGAGTCTTTCTTACCGGGTCATGTTGATGTTCAGCCGGAACTTACTCGAGTTCGTTAGCCCATAATGTTCCTGGGTGGTTCAGACGGAAGCTGATGCAGACACGAGAGCACCGCCATCTTGTTGCTGTGCCGCGGTTATTTCATTAGTGATCAATGCAGCTGTTCCCCACCGGAAGCCTGAAGGGGCTGAGGGCTCTTGGGACTTTGGTAGAATCTTCAAAGTCGAGGGGATGTTTGTCGATGGTGGGGGCTGGCGCCCAGGTGGGCAAGTGCCCGAGTTGCAATTTCGGACAAAGTTACTCCAGCGGCCTAGACCCGCCTTCCGAGGGCCCAGACGCCATTTTGAGACCCTGCGGCAGCCGCTCTCCGTCGTATCTTTCAGGAGTGGAAGAAACTTCTTGTGGTGACAAAGACAGAACATCATGCCGTTGGAGCAGGACATTTTGGTTCGGGGCGCCAGGGTGCAGCAGTGGAGCCTTCATCTGGGGAGGTAAGGGAGGCTCGTCCGTGCCGCCTCCCTCTCCCGGCGCCTCCCACGCCGTCCCTTTGAATCAGGGGTGCACATGATGACCACCCTACACCCCTGATTCCGACTCTTGGGGGACCATTGTACGTCCGGTGCTGTTCAAGTATGCCCGTCGGACATTGTATGTCCTGTGCTGCGAAAATATATGTGCGTCGGACATTGTATGTCCTGTGCTGTGCAGGTATATGGCCGTCGCCCGGCTGGAGGACATCGGCGCCGGGCCAGGGCTGGGAAACCTCCTACCTGTGGAGGCGGGAGAGGCTCGTCCGCGTCGCCTCTCCCTCCCTGCCCACCCTGCATCAGTTCGATGGAGGAATTCGTGATGGCCGGACCAGGAGATACGAGGGAGGGGGTCATTTGCATCCGCCCCCTCCCTACCCGTGGCCCGGGGGACGCCATCCCTGGAAGGGTAGTATAGGAAGACCATTTCATCGCCTGCTTTGAGGAGGCTCCTGTACCTTCTCGCCGGCGATCTCTTTTGGTCTATGGCTGTTGGCAGGCCCCGTCCCACACGTGCTATGTGTTTCGGATGGGCGGGACCATCGAACTGTTACATTTCGAGGACTTCCAGAGTGAGCGTAATATGTTTTGTATTTCTTCTATTAGTACAGTTTGTTTTAGAGAGTGTTTTACTAGTTATTCTAATTACCGTTGGTTGTGTGTTATCTTTACCGTAATTAAATCCTAAGTTATATAACAGATGCTTGGCTTCCTTGAGTCCTTTTTATTTTTTTTTTTAACGGGGGTTGTTTACACTGGCCTGTAATTGTGTTTGTTTTTCAGAGTGGGGGAGCAACAGAGAGCAATCAGTCCCAGAACTCTAACATGTCGTTAAAATTGGTCTGACGAAATCTGTGCCATCGAGCATAATCAAACGGGGTGGTTCTATCTGTTCTGTCTGTACTAGTCTGATTGGTTTTTATCTCGCGCCTTTTCCCTTTCTGTCGGCCTGTTCTTTCTGTCGACCCTCCGTTCTTACCTATGCTCTGTAGAGTCGGGCATTGGGCTTTCCAGTGCCCGAGACATCTACAGAAAGCACATTGGTTTTGTTTTAAATCTGTTCGTCCTGTGCATAGTGTCGGGGGATTACTTTCGGGTCGTTGTGTCCCGGGGTTGTCCTGTCGGCACATCCCTTTACACCGTTCCCTTTTCATGTCTACTCCTCGGAACTGTGCCATCGCTGGCCCTTCCCTTTGCCTACTAGACGTTTGGAGGGTTGTCCGTCGTGTCTCTTCACCCTTTCTGACTTCATCGCTTTCCTTTCGTCGTGTGGCTTCTTTGCGCCACATACCGAGACTATCGAGCATAATAGGTGTTGTTTCATTCCTACGAAGGGTTATTTCTACCGTTTCTATTTTGTCAAGATCGAAGGATCCTATCAGTGGCCACTGACTTTTTCGATCTTTTTTCGTATATTTATGCCACAGCTGGCTATAGGCTATAGCGATTAATCCATGCTTCATGAACATGTCCTTATTAGGGGTGCCTTCCAGCGGAGCCGGATGGTTCATCTCTAATAAGCGGTCCGGGCTAAACAGGCTACTAACCAGTGGGGAGAAGACAGGCATGACGGATCACAATGGGGATAATAGTCAGCACTACCTATCTTATCACTGCGTGCAAAGACTAGACAGAATATTTCTATTCTACGTTGTTTGCAGGCAGTGAATACCTCATGAACCAATCTTGAGCAATCAATGTTAGGTCAAAAATAAAAAATCAATATGGTCAATGGGGAGAATAAGTAGGCTCGCAAAGGTCCGCGTCACCTACCCTTTCACTATCTGCAAAGAGGGGACCTATTCTTCCCTGTTTGCAGACAGAGAATCTCCAGAAAACAATCTATAACAGTTAATCAATGGGGGGGGGGCAATTGTTCAGTGGGGGAGAAAGATAGGTCCGACGGATGCGTACCTATCCTTCACTGTTTATAAAGGGAGAGCCTGTTGTTTCTCCGTTTGCAGACAGTGAATCTCCAAATAAATTAACAAAAAGTAATACTAGTATTTTCTCATCAATTATCAATCACTTTCACAATTCGTCGTGTTTACACGACCTTACCCGGACCGCATGGACCGTTTCTTGTCTTCCGAATCCAGCGCCCGATCGTCCTCTTCTCTTCGTACTCCTCGTGGCACTCCTGATGGTTCCCAGTCAGGACCGCAGATCACTCGAGAGAGGTCTGTTCGGAACCAGTGAAGTTCGGATGATCGGCTGTCAGACGAGGGTCTATCGGACAGGGTACCTTCCGATCGTTGCAGTCGTTCACTCTGTCGTCAGGACCTCTCCCACTGGATCCACGAGTCGCTGATGGGCCCCACGCTTGGGACGCCAATTGTTAAAAGGGGTTCAAAGACAACCAGTAACCAAAGACCCCTTTATGTTGCCCGGCGGTTTCGCCTCTATGACCCACCAATATTAATCAATGAAGAAGCAGGCGCTGGAGACTGGAAGGCAGGAAACGAGGATTTTATTCTCTCCGGAGGAGAACACATCAATTCAGACAGCAAGTATCGTCACGAGGTGCTCTAACCACATCTCTGAGGCCTGGCCTCTTATACTAGGGTTTATGACCTTTATTGCACGTAACACATTCTCGTAACACTTTGATATTCGAAAGAACATCCTCGGAATCTCCCCTTCAGGCCCGTTCCCACATACATTTACAGTTGAATTCCCCACCCCGGTCACAACAGGTGATAATTGTCGTGCAGCAGGGCATTCCGCCGATTCACGGAATGCGTGGAGTTGATCGGATCTCATAGGGTGGGGGCTTTGATCAGCTCGAGGGTCTTTTGATGGGGAGGGGAAGCTTCCTACTGTACAGGGTGATAAACAGTATCCGCAGGGCCAGGTGGTGGTCTGGGAACAAGGAAGACAAACGGGGACACAGGAAAAAGGGGGTTTGCATCAAAAGGATCTGAGACCATGAAAGGAATGAAGGGAGGTGTCGCGCTGGGAACAGGATGGGATTCTGTGGCGGAGCTGCGCTGAAGAGGGGTTTATGACCCAAGGCATGAGAGAGCGGGGGTTGTCAGCGTGCGGGGGATGCTTGCGAGGTTAGGAGAGAGAGAGAGACGCGCTGGCTATCAGCGAGGGGCAGGGAGGCCATGGTGTTTAAAATGGCTGCTGCTTACGCGCAAGGCATGTGAGAGTGGGAATGACCGGTGCGTGGGGGTCTTTCGTGAGGGTGATTCTGATCGTAACGGCTAAAATATGGCGGATGTGCATGACGAAAAGTGTGGCATCGGAAAAAGGCAAGATGGCGTAGATAATGTTCACTAAACTATATTAATTTTCCACACAATGGATCTCTTTTGTGGGGGTTAGAGAAAAGCTATATGCAGGTTTTGACACTGCTGAGATTTTTAATGCTACCCAGAAACATGCAACTGTAGCCATGTTTGTCATGGAGAAATCTCATACTGCTGCAAACATTTTGGAAGAGTTTAATGGCAAGGTCTTTGAATGGCTGCACCCAAGAGGGCTTCACTTTAGTTTTGTTCCCACGGACAATTGCAGTAATATAGTTAGAGCCATGTCCAATGGTGCTATTTCAGGGCCCTGTGTTTGGCGCACTGCATTAACATTATTGTTCAAGACTTCCTGAAAAAAGAAGACTGAGTCAGCAACTTCCTACCACCTGCAAAAGAATAGTCACACATTTTTACTATTCTTTTAAAGCCCGGAAGCAGCTGAGGATCATTCTACATGACCATAGAGTGACAGTTAAAGCACTCATCCAGGAGGTGGGAACACATTGGAATTCAACTTATTACATGTTTGAACGTCTGTTTGAGCAGTACAAATCAATCAATAAATATGTCATTCAAAGAGGGGATGCTACTACTGTGAAAGGCCAGACTGTTAAGATGGCCTGATGGGGCCTAGTTAAATGCTTGACAGAAATGCTACTTCCCTTCGACCTCTTCACACGTAAAGTCAGCAAGTAGGACTGTATTATAGGCCAGGCTATCCCATTGTTGCACATGATAGAGGAACAGCTAAAGGGGGTGTCTGCAATGTACGCAGGTGTGGATGAAAAAAAAGAAGCATATGAGTTGGTGGAGAGCTTAACCCTTAGCTTATCTGAAAATACAAGGGTGCAAAGAGAAATTTTGTCATCCAACCGTTACTTTTCTGCCACAATTCTGGATCCACAGTACAGAGCAGTATTGAACACTAACACATTGATTCCTTTTTCAGAAGTGGATGTTGCCAAGTTCAAAACTTGGATATCTGCAGAAGCAAGTCAATTAAAAAAAGAACGTCCGGCAAGTAAAGGCCCGCTACTCCAGGCCACAACAAGAACTGCAGGGCAGCCGGGGTCAAGTTTAACTTCAGAGCCTGACTATTAGATCTTGCTAAGGGGTTTGGTAATATTTCAGGGTATTCCATCAATGCTGAAAAAACTGAAATAATGGAATGGAATCAGCTGACTAGCTCGATGGGGAAAAAGAATAAAATGAGGTATTTGGGAATCCACCTGGTCAACTAAATTGAAGAAATCCCCAAAACGAATCTAGAAAGGGTTATGAAAGACACAATCGCTCTATTACAACGCTGGTCCCCTTTACCTTTAAATATCTATGGGAGAGTGAACCTCTTGAAAATGATAGTTCTCCCTAAAATTACTTTTTTATTTAACGCTTATCCATTATCTTTTCCAGTACCTTTAATTAAAAAACTCCAAGGAAAATTGGGTTCATTTATTTGGAATGCCAAAGGCCCCCGAATAGCGTGGAAAAAATTAAGAAGAGGTCTCAAGACAGGAGGGCTAGCCTTCCCGGACCTACTGTTGTATTGCCACGCTTTTCATTTTAAGCATTTTAGAACCATGGCGGGTCGTTTGGACCAATCATCGATGGGTTTGCTATTTTCTGCTTTGTTAAAAGATGTCCCTCAGGGATTAAGTTTCTTCCTTTATAAGTTTGGGGACCCAAAATTCTTTAAAAAAGTTAGGCTGAAGATCTTGAGGTCAGCTTTGAAAAATTGGGTATTTGTAAGGAACAAACTAAACATTTCTTATTATGCGCCACAGGCACCCATATGGGACTCACCAGGCCTTCCAGCCTGTCTAAATGATCAAATATCATTACCATTGAAACAGGCAGGGCGGGAGAGGTGGGGAGACCTGCAGGGAGATGGCCAACTTTTAAGTTGGGATATATTGTCGAATCTAACTAGAGGATCCCTGACGCGGTTCAAATATTATCAACTATCAGGTTGGTGGGCAATGAGACCTGTGACTCCCGGAGATGATAACCCCCCTAACCCTAAATTTGATGCGGTAGATAGAAGGGGTAAGTGGAAGAATCAAATATCTTTTTGGTATTCGGCAATGTTAGAGGGTGAGGAAGTCACGGAGGTTGAAATTAGCAAATTGTGGTGCAACGCTTTTACCCCGGCCAGCGGGTCCTTTTTAAATTTTTGGCATGACTCTTTCAGGGTATTAAATGCTGTAATTAAGCCGGCAGCGCTGAAAAGAAATCACATATACACCATATACAGGGTTTACATAACTCCGAAAAAACTGGCTAAATTTTCAAATATAGACTACAACTGCTCAAGGTGTGGCCTTTCAAAGGCAGATGATGTACACATGTTCGTGGACTGCCCTGAATTGGTGGATTATTGGAGCAAGATAAGGGAATTCCTGGAAGAAGTCCTCTTAATGTCTATATCAGTCTCAAGGTTTACAGTAATGTCTGGGCTTGCCACGAACTATCAGGTGAATGATCTTCCCACGAAATTTGTATTCTACATCATCTTGTTAGCAAGGCGTGAGATTTGCAGGGCATGGAAAGATCCAACTCCCCCCACTTTTGCTAACTGCCTGAGGCAGATCATGATAACTAGTAAATCAGATGTGGCATGTGATCCCAGAAGTGAGACGAACGTTTGGGCGGCCTTGGCGGCATGGCAATCTCGATGATTGGTATTCCAATGATTTGTCTGGAGCCCTGCTGGTTCCCCAATCTCCTAAGTAGCATAGGGCGCTCTAAGATCGGCGAAAAAAGGAGAACGGAGGGGAAGGTAGTGTCTACTTGAGGGTACGGTAAACCAACTTGCATCAGGCCGAAATTAACGAGGGCCGGTACAGAACGACCATTGGTGCATGGAGGAGCCAGTTTCCCATCAAGAGTTCCATCTGTGATATATGAGGATTACCAAAAAAAAAAAAAAGAGCCTGAGGGCAGTGCGGTTAGCTCAAAGCAGCCAAAACCACCAACAACACCAAGAACAACATCAACAACATCAAGAACAGTAGCATCAGCCCCACAAAAATAGGAATTGTTTTTACTGCAAAGGCTTGTTAGGTCCAGTGCCGAACCTAAGGCAAAAGAGGGTGAGCAAAGCTCCTGAGCATTGGGTGGATGGTCCAGGTCTATCTGGATGACCCAACAGAGGTCTACATGGAACAATCCCATTGCTGTTATTGATATGGGAAAAGTTGCCACTGGGCAGTGCTCAGCGTGCTGATGACAGGACAGTAGCATGTCTCCCACCCTGTCATAGCACACTGCTTTGCTTCATTGAAGCAAGAGTAGAAAACCAGCTCTGGCTTCAACAAAGCAAAGCAGAGATGCTTTTGGGCAAAGGGGGCTGCTTGTTAGCAGCTCCCCTTACCCAAAAGCAATGCCGGCTCCCGCAGGAGGTGGGGAGCTGGCAGGGGCCTCAGGGGCGTTAGGCCTTCCCCTGTGGCTGCCTACATGATGGGTGGCCCCGGGAGTTGGGGTCCCCGGGGCCAGAAGTGGCCTGGGAGGGGGGCCACTCAGCCCCCTCCATTTTCATTATTTAAAATAAATAAATAAATAACCCCGGTCCCTGGGGGATGGGGTCCCTGGGGCTAGAAGTGGCCACGGGGAAAGGGGCCACACAGCCCTACTCCTGGAATAAAAAAACTAGGCCAGGCCCCTGGGGATGGGGTTCCTGTGGGCCAGAAGTGGCCCAGAGCACATGGCCCCCCTCCCTGGTAAAATAAAAAAACATTTAAACGAGTCCAGGCCAAGGCGGATGTGGTCCCCAGGGTCAATAGTGGTCCAGGGAAGGTTACAGTTTTTAAATAAAAAAAATGATCAGGTCCTGGTGTATGGGGTCCCCTGGGCCCAAAAGATACAAAAAGAAGGAGGGCCACACAGCCCCCCTTCTAAAATATTTTAAAAAAGAAAAAGCCAACTAGACCACCAGATACCTCCAGTAATGCCCACAGTGCGATTGCTGAGAGGTGGTCCGAAGTCACTCCCCTTTCTACACCACTCTGCAAACACGTCTCTTGGTGCACTGCTGGTGGGGTGTTGAGGTCCTATTCATTGTGTCCTGAGGACCTCAGGACTGAAGTGGACTTCATCCCCCAAGTTGTATTATGTTTTATGGAGAGTAATTGTGTGGTATGATAGTCTATATTATGGAGTTGTAATCTCAGGTTTAGTCTTCATCGTTTCCATAGAAGCTAAATTATAAACTCAATCAGGCAAAAAAAATGAAATGAACCACTGAGGAGCACTTCTGGACCTAGTCAGATGTATGAGCAGGGCCATTGGAATTATGTGACTGTTTGGCTGCACCAATTTCAGCACAATTATACATGTTCCGCATTTGCCACATTATCCATCATCTGCTGCATAAACTGCAGATATGAACAAAAATTACCAAAAATGCAGCAACAAGTGTTACAGCGTGGTGGAAGGCCATGTGCGAACCTAGAATAGTCACCTGTTACTTATTGCTAAATGTGGGTATTAAATTGGTACTAATGGTATATAAACCACTCTTGCTCCTTTCAGTGACTTTCTTGCCTCTTTATGCATTTCTGTTGCTTCTTTTTGCAAATTTCTTTCTTTTTCTGCACTTCCTTTGCCTTATACTGCTCATCTCTTTTCTGCATCTCTCTTGCCTCTTTCTGCATCTCTGTTGCATCTTTCTGCACCTCACTTGCTTCTTTCTGTACCCCTATTGCCTCTTTCAGCACACTCCTTACCTCTTTCTGTACCTCTTTTGCCTCTTTCTGTACCCCTGTTCCCTCTTTCTTCACATTTCCTGCCTGTTTCTGTACCTCTCTTGCCTGCTTCTGCACTTCTCTTGCCCCTTTCTGCACCTCTGTTGCTTCTTTCTGCACTTTCCTTGCTTTTTTCTGCAGCTCTGTTGCTTCTTTCTTCACCCTACTTCCCTTTTATGCATCCCTCTTGCCTCTTTCTGCAGTTCTCTTGTCATTTTCTGCACCCCTCTTGCCTCTTTCTGCACCTCACTTGCTTCTTTCTGCACTTATCTTGCTTCGTTTTATACCTCTATTGATTCTTTCAGCAATTCTCTTGCCTCTTTCTGTACTTCTCTTGCTTGTTTCTGCACTTCTCATGCACCTTTCTGCATCTCTATTGCCTCTTTCTGCACCTCTCTGGCTTCTTTCTGCACCCCTGTTGCATCTTTATGCACCTCTGTTGCCTCTTTCTGCACCTCACTTGCCTCTTTCTGTACCCCTCTTGCCTCTTTCGGCACCCCTAGCCCCTCCCTATCTGCACCTCTCTTTCCTCTTTCTGTACCTCTGTTGCTTCTTTCGGTATCTGTCTTGCCTCTTTTTGTACCTCTCCTACCTTTTTCTGCAACCCTCGTGCCTCTTTTTGCAAATCTGTTGGTTCTTTCTGCACTGCGATTACTTCTTTCTGCACCTCACTTGCCTCTTTCTGTACTTCTCTTGCTTTATTCTACACCTCTTTTGCTTCTTTCAGCAATTCTCTTGCCTCTTTCTGCACTTCCCTTGCTTGTTTCTGCACCTCTCTTGCATATTTCTTCCCCTATGTTGCCTCTTTCTGCACCTAACCTGCATCTTTATGCACCCCTCTTGCCTCTTTCTGCACCCCCTTGCCCTCCTTTCTGCACCTCTCTTGCCTATTTATGTACCTCTGTTCCCTTTTTCTGCACCTTTCCTGCCTCTTTCTGCACATCTCTTGCCTCTTTCTGTATCTCATATGTTTTTTTCTGCACTTATCTTGCCTCTTTCTCCACCCTTTGTGCCTCATCAGCACCTCTGTTGCTTCTTTCTGCACTTCTATTCCTTCTTTCTGCACCCCTCCTGCCTCCTTCTGTATCCCTCTTCCCTCTTTGTGAACCTCTCCTATCTCTTTCTGCACCGCTCTTGCCTCTTTGTGCACCTCTTTTGCTTCTTCCTCCACTTCTCTCTCCTCTTTCTGAACCCCTCTTAAATCTGTCTGCACCTCTGTTGCTTCTTTCTATGCTTTTATTGCCTCTTTCTGCACTTCTCTGGCTTCTCTATGCACCCCTGTTGCATCTTTCTGCACCTCTGTTGCCTCTTTCTGTACCTCACTTGCATCTTTCTACACCCCTCTTGCCTCTTTTGGCACCCATAGCCCCTCCCTATCTGCACCTCTCTTTCCTATTTCTGTACCTCTATTGCTTCTTTCTGTATCTGTCTTGCCTTTTTTTGCACCTCTCCCACCTTTTTTCTGCAGCCCTCGTGCCTCTTTTTGCACCTCTGTTGGTTCTTTCTGCACTGCTATTGCTTCTTTCTGCGCCTCACTTGCCTCTTTCTGTACTTCTCTTGCTTTATTCTACAACTCTTTTACTTCTTTCAGCAATTCTCTTGCCTCTTTCCACACTTCCCTTGCTTGTTTCTGCACCTCTTTTGCATCTTCCTGCACCCCTGTTGCATCTTACTGCACCTCTCTTGCCTCTTTCTGTATCCCTGTTCCATCTTTCTATACCTTTCCTGCCTCTTTCTGCACATCTCTTGCCTCTTTCTGTATTTCATTTGCTTTTTTATGCACTTGTCTTGCCTCTTTCTCCACCGTTTGTGCCTCATCAGCACCTCTGTTGCTTCTTTCTGCTCTTCTATTCCTTCTTTCTGCACCCCTCCTGCCTCCTTCTGTATACCTCTTCCCTCTTTGTGCACCTCTCCTATCTCTTTCTGCTGCGCTCTTGCTTCTTTGTGCACCTCTTTTTCTTCCTCCTCCACTTCTCTCTCCTCTTTCTGAACACCTCCTAAATCTTTCAGCACCTCAGTTGCTTCTTTCTGCGCTTCTATTGCCTCTATCTGCACCTCTGTTGCCTCTTTCTGCACCTCACGTGCATCTCTCTGCACCCCTCTTGCCTCTTTGGGCACCCCAGCCCCTCCCTATCTGCACCTCTCTTTCCTCTTTCTGTCCCTCTGTTGATTCGTTCTGTATCTGTCTTGCCTCTTTTTGCACCTCTTCTACCTTTTTCTGCAGCCCTCGTGCCTCTTTTTGCAGCTCTGTTGGTTCTTTCTACACTGCTATTGCTTCTTTCTGCACCTCACTTGCCTCTTTCTGTACTTCTCTTGCTTTGCTCTGCACCTCATTTGCTTCTTTCAGCAATTCTCTTGCCTCTTTCTGCACTTCCCTTGCTTGTTTCTGCACCTCTCTTGCATCTTTCTACACCTATGTTGCCTCTTTCTGCACCGAACCTGCAGCTTTCTGCACCCCTCTTGACTCTTTCTGCACCCCTTGCCCTCCTTTCTGCACCTCTCTTGCCTCTTTCGGTACCCCTGTTCCCTCTTTTTGCACCTTTCCTGCCTCTTTCTGCACATCTATTGCCACTTTCTGTATCTCATATGCTTTTTTCTGCACGTGTCTTGCCTCTTTCTCCACCCTTTGTGCCTCATCAGCACCTCTGTTGCTTCTTTCTGCACTTCTAATCCTTCCTTCTGCACCCCTCCTGCCTCGTTCTGTATCCCTCTACCCTCTTTGTGCACCTCTCCTATCTCTTTCTGCACCGCTCTTGCCTCTTTGTGCACCTCTTGTGCTTCTTCCCCCACTTTCTGAACCCCTCTTAAATCTTTCTGCACCTCTGTTGCTTCTTTCTACGCTTTTATTGCTTCTTTCTGCACCTCTATGGCTTCATTCTGCACCCCTGTTGCATCTTTCTGCACCTCTGTTGCCTATTTCTGTACCTCACTTGCATCTTTCTGCACCCCTCTTGCCTCTTTTGACACCCCTAGCCCCTCCCTATCTGCACCTCTCTTGCCTCTTTCTGTACCTCTGTTGCTTCTTTCTGTATCTGTCTTGCCTCTTTGTGCACCTCTCCTGCCTTTTTCTGCAGCCCTCATGCCTCTTTTTGCACCCCTGTTGGTTCTTTCTGCACTGCTATTGCTTCTTTCTGCACCCTCACTTGCCTCCTTCTGTACTTCTCTTGCTTTATTCTACACCTCTTTTGCTTCTTTCAGCAATTCTCTTGCCTCTTTCTGCACTTTCCTTGCTTGTTTCTGCACCTCTCTTGCATCTCTCTGAACCTCTGTTGCCTCTTTCTGCACCTAACCTGCATTTTTCTGCACCCCTCTTGCCTCTTTCTGCATCCCTGCCTTCCTTTCTGCACCTCTCTTGCCTCTTTCTGTACCCCTGTTCTCTCTTTCTGCACTTTTCCTGCCTGTTTCTGCACCTCTCTTGCCTCTTTCTGTACCTCTTTCACTTCGTTCTGCACTTGTCCTGCCTCTTTCTGCACCCTTTGTGCCTCTTTCAACACCTCTGTTGCTTCTTTCTGCACTTCTATTCATTCTTTCTGCACCCCTCCTTCCTCTTTCTGTATCCCTCTTGCCTCTTTGTGCATCTCTCCTACCTCCTTCTGCACTCCTCTTGTCTCTTTGTTCACCTCTTTTGCTTCTTCTTGCACTTCTCTCTCCTCTTTCTGCACCCCTCTTCAATCTTTCTGCACCTCTGTTGCTTCTTTCTGCACTTCTATTGCCTCTTTCTGCACCTCTCCTGCTTCGTTCTGCACCCCTGTTACTTCCTTCTGCATCTCTATTGCCTCTTTCTGCACCTCACTTGCATCTTTCTGCACCCCTCTTGCCTTTTTTTAGACCCCTTGCCCCTCTTTCTCACCGTCTTGCCTCTTTATGTTCTCCTGTTCCCTCTTTCTGCACCTTTTCTGCCTGTTTCTGCACCTCTCTTGCCTCTTTTTGTACCTCTTTAGCTTCTTTCTGCACTTGTCTTGCCGGTTTTCTGTACTCTTTGTGTCTCTATTTCAGCACCTCTGTTGATTCTTTCTGCACTTCTATTCCTTCTTTCTCTACCCTCCTGCCTCGTTGTGCACCTCTTTTGCTTCTTTCTTCACTTCTTTCTCTTCTTTCTGCACCCCTCTTGTATCTTTTTGCACCTCTTTTGGTTCTTTCCGCACTGCTTTTGCTTCTTTCTGCATCCCTTTTGCAAATGTCTGCATCCCTTAAGCCACTGTATGCATCCCTTCACTATTTTTCAACCTCTGTTGCTTCTTTCTACACTTCTCTTGCTTCTTTATGCACTGCTCTTGATTCTTGATGCACCTTTCTTGTAAATCTCTGTATCTCTCTTACCTCTTTCTGCAACCCTGTTCCCTCTTTCTGTACCTTTATTGCCTGTTTCTGCACCTCTCTTGCCTCTTTCAGCACCTCTGTTGTTTCTTTCTGAACTTCCCTTGCCTCTTTCGGCACCTCTCTCGATTCTTTAAATACCTCTGTTGTTTCTTTCTACACTTCTCTTGCTTCTTTCTGCACTTCTCTTGCTTCTTTCTGCACTTCTCATGCTTCTTTTTGCACCCCTCTTCCCTCTTTTTGTACCCCTTTTGCCTCTTTCTGCACCTCTCCTGCCTCTTTCTGTACCTCTTTTGCTTCTTTCTGTGCCCTTCGTCCCTCTTTGTGCACCTCTTTTGCTTCTTTCTACACTTCTCTCTCCTCTTTCTGCAACCCTCTTCCATCTTTCTTCACCTCTGTTGCTTCTTTCTGTACTACTATTTACTTTTTTGGCACCTCTCTTGAGTCACTTTCTGCACTTGTCTTCCCTTTACTGCATCCTACTTGTCCCTTTCTGCTATTCTCTTGCCATTTCTTGCACCTCTGTTGCCTCTTTCTGTACCTCACTTGCCTCTTTCTGCACTTCTCTTGCTTCTTTTCACACCTCTGTTGCTTCTTTCAGCATTCGTCTTACCTCTTTCTGCACTTCTCTTGCTTCTTTCTATGCCTCTCTTGCATCTTTCTGCACCTCTATTGTCCCTTTCTGTACCTTACCTGCTTCTTTCTGCACCACTCTTGCCTCTTTCTGTACCCTTCTTTCCTCTTTCTGCACCTCTCATGCCTTTTCTGTATCCCTGTACCCTCTTTCTGCCCCTTTCCTGCATGTTTCTGTACCTCTCTCACCTCTTTCTGTACCTTGGTTGCTTCATTCTGCACTTTCTTGACTCTTCCTGCACCCTTCATGCCTCTTTCAGCATCTTTGTGGCATGTTTCTGCACTTTTCTTCCTTCTTTCTGAACCCCTCCTTCCTCGTTCTGTACCCTTCTTGCCTCTTGTTTACCCCTACTACCCTTTACCGTAACCCCTATTGCCTCTTTTTGCACCTCTGCTGGTTCCTTCTCCACTGCTCTTGCTCCTTTCTGCACCTCACTTGACGCTTTCTGCACTTTTCTTTCTTCTTTCTACACCTCTGTAGCTTCTTTCAGGAATTCTCTTGCCTCTTTCTGCAACCTCCCTTGCTTATTTCTGCACATCTGTTGCCTTATTCTGTACCTCACTTGCTTCTTTTTGCATCCCTCTTGCCTCTTTCTGCACCACACTCCCCTCTTTCTTCACCTCTCTTGCCTCTTTCGGTACCGCTCTTCCCTCTTTTGGTACCTTTCCTGCCTCTTTCTGCACCTCTTGTGCCTCTTTCAGTATCTCCTCCTTCTATATGTAACCTTTGCACCTCTTTCTGCACCTATCTTGCTTCATTCTACACTTCTCTTGCTTCTTTCTGCACCCTTCATCCATTTACTGCATCCCTTTTGCCTCTTTCTGCTATTTTCTGGCCATTGTCTGCACCCCTTTTTCCTATCCCGCCACCTTTATTGCTTCATTTTGCATTGCTCTTGCTTCTTTCTGTACCACTTTTGCAAATTTAAATATCTCTCTTACCTCTTTTTGCACCAGGTCCCTATTTCTATACCTTTCTTGTCTGCTTCTGCCCCTGTCTTGCCTTTTTTGGCACCTTTGTTGCTTCTTTCTGCACTTCCCTTGCCTCTTTCTGCACCCTTCTTGACTCTAAGCACCTCTGTCACTTCTTGCTGCACTTCTCTTGCTTTTTCTGCATTTCTCTTTGCTCTTTTTGTACCCCTTTGGCTCCTTTGTCCACGTCTCTTAACTCTTTCGGCACCCCTCGTGCCTCTTTTTGCGCCTCTGTTGGTTCTTTCTACAGCTCTGTTGCCACTTTCTGCACCCGTCTACCCTCTTTCTGCACCTCTTTTGCCTCTTTCTGTACCCTTTTTCCCTCTTTCTGCACCTTTCCTGCCTGTTTCTGCATCTCTCTTGCCTCTTTAATTCTCTCTGTTGCTTCTTTCTGCACTTGTCTTGCCTCATTCTGCACCCTTTGTGCCTCTTTCAGCACCTCTGTTGCTTCTTTCTGCACTTCTCTCCATTTTTGTCTGCACCCCCTGCCCCTTTCTGTACCCCTCTTGCCTCTTTCAGCACCCCTGTTGCTTGTTTCTGCAATTCTCTTCCTTTTTTCTGCACCCATCTTGCCTCTTCTAGTACTCCTCTTGCATCTTTTTTTGAACTCTGTTGGTTCTTTCTGCACTGCTTTTGCTTCTTTCTGCACCTCTTTTACAAATGTCTGCATCCCTCGTGACTCTATCTGCACCCCTTTTCCCTATCTCTCCACTCTCTTGCTTCTTTTTGTACACTCTTGCTTCTTTCTGTACCTCTCTTGCAAATGTTTATATCTCTTTTACCTCTTTTTACACATGTACTCTCTTTCTGTACCTTTCTTGCCGGTTTCTGTCCCTCTCTTGCTTTTTTGGCAACTCTGTTGCTTCGTTCTGCACTTCTCTAGCCTCTTTCTGCACCCCTCTTGACTCTCTGGTGCTTCTTTCTGCACTTTTTTGCCTCTTTCCGCACTTCACTTGCTTTTTTCTGCACCCCTCTTCCCTCGTTCTGTACCTTTCTTGATCCTTTGTGCACCTCTCCTACCTCTTCCTGATCTCTCTTGCCTCTTTTCGTGGCACTGTTGGTTCTTTCTACTGTGCATTTGCTTCTTTCTGTACCTCACTTGCTTCTTTCTGCACTTCTTTTGTTTCTTCCTACACCTCTGTTGCTTCTTTCAACAATTCTTTTGCCTCGTTCTGCACTACTCTTGCTTATTTCTCTTGATTCTTTTTGCACCTCTGTTTCCTCTTTCTGTACCCCTCTCCCCTCTTTCTGTACCTCTCTTTCCACTTTCAGTCTCTCAGTTGCTTCTTTTTTCACTTGTCTTGCCTTTTCTGCACCCTAAGTGCCTCTTTCAGCACCTCTGTTGCTTCTTTCTGCACTTCTCTTCCTTTTTTCTGCACCCATCCTGCCTCTTTCCGTATCCCTCTTGCATCTTGCACTGCTTTTGAATCTTTCTGCACCTCTTTTGCAAATTTCTGCATTCCCCATGCCTCTTTCTGCACCCCTTGTCATTATTTCTCAACCTCTCTTGTTTCTTTCTACACTGCTTTTGCTTCTTTCTGTACCTCTCTTGCAACTTTCTGTATCTATCTGACCTCTTTTTTCACCTGTTTACTCTTTCTGTACCTTTCTTGCCTTTTTTGGCATGTCAGTTGCTTCTTTCTGCACTTCTCTTGCCTCTTTCTGCACCACTCTTGACTCTTTAAGCACATGTGTTGCTTTTTTCTATACTTCTCTTGCTGCTTTCTGCACTTCTCTTTCTTCTTTTCGCACTTCTATTGCTTCTTTTTGCACCTCTCTTCTTTCTGGACCCCTTTTGACTCTTTCTGTGTCCCTCGTGCCTCTTTGTGCACCTCTTTTGCTGCTCTCTGCACTTCTCTCTCCTCTTTCTGTACCCATCTTCCATCTTTCGGCACCTCTGTTGCCTCTTTCTGAAACCTCTCTTGCTTCTTTCTTCATCCCTGATGTCTTTGTCTGCACCCCTGTAGTCTCTTTCTGCACTTGTCTTACCTCTTTCTGCACCTCTCTTGCATCTTTATACAATTATCTTGTTTCTTTTTGCACCTCTCTTACTTCTTTTTGCACCCTTATTCCCTTTACTGCACCTCTCCCACCTTTTTCTGCACTTCTCTTGCCTCTTTTTGCACCTCTGTTGGTTATTTCTGTACTGTTCTTTGTCTTTCTGCTGTTCACTTGCCTCTTTCGGCTTTTTTCTTGCTTCTTTCTTCACCTCTCTTGCTTATGTTAGCTATTCTCTTGCCTTTTGCCTCTTTCTGCCCTTCTCTTCCTTCTTTCTGTACCCCTCCTGCCTTTTTCCGAACCTCTCTCGCTCATTTGGGCACCTCTCCCACCTCTTTCTACACCCCTGTTGCCTATTTTTGCTCCTCTGTTGGTTCTTTCTGCACTGCTCTTGCTTCTTTCTGCACCTCACTTGTTTCTTTCTGCACTTTTCTTGCTCCTTTCTCCACCTCTGTTGACACTCTCTGCACCCCTCTACCCTCTCTCTGCACCTCTCTTGCCTCTTTCGGTACCCCTGTTCCCTCTTTCTGCACCTTTCCTGACAGTTTCTGTACCTCTCTTTCCTCTTTCAATATCTCTGTTGCTTCTTTTTGTACTTGTCTTGCATCTTTCTGCACACTTTTGCCTCTTTCAGCACCTCTGTTGGTTCGTTATGCACTGCTGTTGCCTCTTGCTATACCTCTCTTGCAAATTTCTGTATCTTTCTTACCTCTTCCTGCACCCTTGTTCCTTCTTTCTGTACATTTCTGGCCTGTTTATGTACATCTCTTGCCACTTTCGCCACCTCTGTTGTTTTTTTCTGCAGTTCTCTTGCCTTTTTCTGCATCCCTCTTGACTCTTTAGGCGCCTCTGTCACTTCTTGCTGCACTTCTCTTGCTTCTTTCTGCACTGCTCTTGCAAAATGTCTGCATCCCTCATGCCTCTTTCTGACCACTCTTCCCCATTTCTCCACCTCTCTTGCTTCTTTCTTTACTTCTCTTGCTTCGCTATGCACTGCTCTTGCCTCTTTCTGTACCTCTCTTGCAAATTTCTGTATTTCTCTTAACTCTTTCTGCATTTTGTTCCATCTTTCTGTATCTTTCTGGCCTGTTTCTGCACCTCTCTTGCCTCTTTCGGCACCTGTTGCTAATTTCTGCGCTTCTCTTGCCTCCTGCCTTTTCTGAACCTCTCTTTCTCATTTGGGTACCTCTCCTACCTCTTCTGCACTCCTGTTGCCTATTTTTTCTTCTCTGTTGGTTCTTTCTGCACTGCTCTTGCTTCTTTCTGCACCTCACTTGCTTCTTTCTGCACTTTTCTTGCTTCTTTCTACACCTCTGTTGCCACTTTCTGCAACCCTCTACCCTCTTTCTGCACCTCTCTTGCCTCTTTCCGTAACGCTGTTTCCTCTTTCTGCACCTTTCCTGACAGTTTCTGTACCTCTCTTTCCTCTTATAATATATTGGTTGCTTCTTTCTGCACCTTTTTTGTCTCTTTCAGCACCTCTGTTGCTTTGTTATGCACTGCTCTGGCCTCTTGCTATACCTCTCTTGCAGATTTCTGTATCTTTCTTACCTCTTCCTGCACCCTTGTTCCTTCGTTCAGTACCTTTCTGGCCTGTTTCTGTACATCTCTTGCCACTTTCGCCACCTCTGTTGTTTCTTTCCGCAGTTCTCTTGCCTTTTTCTGCATCCCTCTTGACTCTTTAGGCACCTCTGTCACTTCTTGCTGCACTTCTCTTGCTTCTTTCTGCACTGCTCTTGCAAAGTGTCTGCATCCCTCATGCCTCTTTCTGACCACTCTTCCCTATTTCTCCACCTCTCTTGCTTCTTTCTTTACTTCTCTTGCTTTGTTATGCACTGCTCTTGCCTCTTTCTGTACCTCTCTTGCAAATTTCTGTATTTCTCATACCTCTTTCTGCATCGTGTTCCATCTTTCTGTATATTTCTTGCCTGTTTCTGCACCTCTCTTGCCTCTTTCGGCACCTGTTGCTAATTTCTGCTCTTCTCTTGCCTCCTGCCTTTTTCTGAACCTCTCTTTCTCATTTGGGTACCTCTCCTACCTCTTCTGCACCCCTGTTGCCTATTTTTTCTTCTCTGTTGGTTCTTTCTGTACTGCTCTTGCTTCCTTCTGCACCTCACTTGCTTCTTTCTGCACTTTTCTTGCTTCTTTCTACACCTCTGTTGCCACTTTCTGCACCCCTCTACCCTCTTTCTGCACCCCTCTTGCCTCTTTCCGTACCCCTGTTCCCTCTTTCTGCACCTTTCCTGACAGTTTCTGTACCTCTCTTTCCTCTTTCAATATCTCGGTTGCTTCTTTCTGTACTTGTCTTGCTTCTTTCTGCACCCTTTTTGTCTCTTTCAGCACCTCTGTTGCTTCGTTATGAACTGATCTTGCCTCTTGCTATACCTCTCTTGCAAATTTCTGTATCTTTCTTACCTCTTCCTGCACCCTTGTTCCTTCTTTCTGTACGTTTCTTGACTGTTTCTGTACCTCTCTTGCCACTTTTGCCACCTCTGTTGTTTCTTTCTGCAGTTCTCTTACCCTTTTCTGCATCCCTCTTGACTCTTTTAGCACCTCTGTCACTTCTTGCTGCACTTCTCTTGCTTCTTTCTGCACTTCTCTTGCAAAATTTCTGCATCCCTCATGCCTCTTTCTGACCACTCTTCCCTATTTCTCCACCTCTCTTGCTTCTTTCTTTACTTCTCTTGCTTCGTTATGCACTGCTCTTGCCTCTTTCTGTACCTCTCTTGCAAATTACTGTATTTCTCTTAGCTCTTTTGGCATCCTGCTCCATCTTTCTGTACCTTTCTTGCCTGTTTCTGCACCTCTCTTGCCACTTTCGGCACCTGTTGCTTATTTCTGCACTTCTCTTGCCGCTTTCTGCAGCCTTCTTGACTCTTTAAGCACCTCTGTCCCTTCTATCTGCATTTCTCTTACTTCTTTCGGTTCTCTTTCTTCTTTCGGTACCCCTATTCCCTCTTCCTGTACCCCTTTTGCATTTAGGCACCTCTTCTTCCTCTTTCTGTACCCCTTTTGCCTCTTTCTCTGCCCGTTATATCTCTTTGCGTACCTATTTTGCTTCTTTCTGCACTTCTCTCTCCTCTTTCTCCTCTTCTATCTTTCTTCACCTCTGCTGCTTCTTTATGCACTTCTATTGCCTCTTTCTGCACTTTGATTGCTTCTTTTTCTTCTTTCTGTAACCCTGATGTCTTTTTCTGTACCTCTGTAGTCTCTTTCTGCACTTGTCTTCCCTCTTTTTGCACCTCTCTTGCTTCTTTCTGCACATCTCTTGCTTCTTTCTTCACCTCTCTTGCTTATTCCTGCACCCCTCTTCCCTGTACTGCATCCCTCTTGCCTCTTTCTGCTATTCTCTTGTCATTTTCTGTACCTCTCTTGCCTCTTTCTGCACCTCACTTGCCTCTTTCTTCACTTCCCTTGCTTCTTTCCACACCACTGTTGCTTCTTTCAGCAATTGTCTTGTCTTTTCCTAAACTTCTCTTGATTCTTTCTGCTCCTCTTGCATCTTTCTGCACCTCTGCTGTCTCTTTCTGTACCTCCCATGCTTATTTCTGCACCACTCTTGCCTCTTTATGCACTCTTCTTTCTTCTTACTTCACCTCTCTGGCCTCTTTCTGCATTCCTGTGCCCTCTTTCTGCACCTTTCCTGACTTTTACCTTCACTCTCTCACCTCTTTTCGTACCTCTGTTGCTTCTTTCCGCACTTCTCTTGCCTCTTTATGCACCCTTCATGTCCGTTCAGCACCTCTGTGGTGTCTTTCTGCACTTCTCTTACTTCTTTCTGCACCCCTCCTGCCTCTTACTGTACCCCTCTTGCCTCTTTGTTCACCTGTCATACCCCTTATGCACCCCCTTGCCTCTTTTTGCACCTCAATTGGATCGTTCTGCACTGCTATTGCTTCTTTCTGCACCTGACTTGACTCTTTCTGCACTTCTCTTTCTTCTTTTTACACTTATGTTGCTTCTTTTATCAATTCTCTTGCCTCTTTCTGCACTTCCCTTCCTTGTTTCGGCGCCTCTCTTGCATCTTTCTGCACCTCTGTTGCCGCTTTCTGCACCTCACTTGCTTCTTTCTGCAACCCACTTGCCTCTTTCTGCACAACCCTCCCCTTTTTTTGTACCTCTCTTGCCTCTTTTAGTACCCTTTTCCCTTTTTCTGCACATTTCTTGCCTGTATCTGCACCTCTCTTGCCTCTTTCAGCATGTCTGTTTCTTCTTTCTGAACTTTTCTTGCCTCTTTCTGCAACTTCCGCACCTCTAGCTGTACCTTGCTTGCTACTTTCTACACTTCTCTTGCTTCTTTCTGCACCTTTCTTATTTCTTCTGCACCATTCTTTCCTTCACTGCACCCCTCTTGCCTCTTTCTGCTAATCTCTTACCATTGTCCGCACCTCACTTGACTCTTTCTGCACTTCTCTTGCTTCTTTCCACACCTCTGTTGCTTCTTTCAGCAATTGTCTTGCCTCTTTCCGGAATTCTCTGGCTTTTTTCTGCACCTCTCTTACATCTTTCAGCACATCTGTTGCCTCTTTCTGCACCTCACTTCTGTACCCTTGTTCCCTCTT
>NW_028243807.1:0-13759 GCF_964263255.1 Lissotriton vulgaris | reverse complement strand
GTGGCGAGCGACCGCTTCAGAGCAATCCAAGACAGTCACAGCGCTAGTCCAGATGGGACAAACCTTATCTATCAGTGGGAGGGAGGAGCAGCTGGGAGGCGGGAGCGGGGAGGAGAGACGGGCCAGGAGTCAACAACAAAATGGCAGCACAAACAAAAAGCGAAACAGGGGCATCACCGGAATAATGCTATGATCTGGGCAGTGGTAGCGGCACAATCAGGCACAAATAATTTTGCAGGCGATGCGAGCAGTGCAACAATGACAATTAACACCAATTGACAAAGCCAGTAGTCCTGACTTGTTGCAAGTGTAATATTACTTGTATTATATATCTGGATGCTATGACAGAAGCAGAAAAATACCAGACGGGCGGCGAACTATACTAAGCACAGATTTTCAGTTTACATGTTTTTAAGTCACGCGCTTAGTTACATTGCTCATGCCCCTTTGAGAGACCCCCCAGTTTTTTCATCCCAATGTAATCCCTGGCAAGGGTGAGGGTGAAGCATGCGCTTTTGGACCCTTTCCAATTAGGGGGGCACACAACATGGATGGCCACATCAGATGGCCCCTATCAGCTCTGATCTTCGCTCTCTGCATGGAGCCTCTAGCAAAAAAGAGTAAGGACGATATTACTGGAGTTAAAATAACCATAATAAGCACAACTTAAACCTATATGCAAATTAAATTGTCGTCGCACTCGCCAACCCCTTTCAGTCCCTTCCGATCGTGTTGGAGAAGATGCAGCGTTTTGTCAAAGTCTGGCTTTGCACTGAATCTTCAGAAGTCACAAGTACTTAATCTATCTGTCCTGCAAAATCAACAATCGCACTCTATACCCGATTGGATGGGCTAAACAATCGACCCCGTACTTAGGTTTACAAATGACAAACACCCCAGTGTCGACCACCTTCCTCAACTAAGCTAACCTCCCCAGAAACGTACAACAGGAATTATATACCTGGTCACAACAGAGACTGTCGGGGATTGGCAGAGCGGCTGCTTTTAAGGTGAACACGCTCCCCAAAATCTTAATTTCCAATCACTACCCACAGAGATGCCACCAAACAGGCTGAAGATATTGCACAAGGAGGTAGTGATTTATCAATCAATCAATTTATTTTATTATGTTTTGGCTCTCAAAAGAGGGCCACATAAAATACATAATACAAACACACAAATGAAAATAGAATAGGATACATAGAAAACCAAAAGACAGTTTACAACAATTACCATCGGACAAGATAATCAGCAGCAAACACCTCCATATTTCATTAATAAATAGCTAAGAAACCTTTAAAAAAATTAAAAATATAGAAGCAAAACATTTCATTAGGGGGGAAATACAAAGCCTGTAAAAAGATGTTCGCATTAAAAATGCCTAGTTGAAGACAAATCGGCTTTAACCATTTCAACCGCAAAGAGCACAATGCAGGACATAAAAACAATACATGAGTTCTATCCTGTACAGCCATATTGCATAGGTTACATACCGAAGAAGATCCATACCATTTTGATAAAAGGAAATTTAAAGGTAATAAATCATGTCTTAGGAGAAACCATAGTCTTTGAACTCCATGTGGAATATTCCAGGTGACATACGGTTGGGCAAGCTTTATTGAATAAGTATTAAAAAGGAGATCACATCCCCTCTTTTCTTGTAAGGCATTCTTATCCAATTTGAAACAGAGTTCCCATGAAGCCTGTTTCAGCAGGGATTTTAGCTGAGTCGGAGAATTTGTAAAAAGAGTACTTTCATCCAACTCTAAAAGTATCACAGCTTTTCTAAAATTCCTAACTATTTGAGAAAACTATTTAAAGCTGCCCAACAATTCTCCTTTAAGAAGAGCTCTCAAAGATCCCGGTTCTCCTCTGGCCAAACTGGCCACCCATCTAACCAAAGCACACAATCCCTGAACCCAGGTACTCCTAAGGCCAAATTCAAGCCTACATGCGGCCAGCGAACAAGCAGTGTTAAGAGTAGATAAAGATCTTAATAATTTCCCTTCAACTGTGTGACAGAAACCCCAATGCTTCAGCTCTACAAGTTCTATTCCATATAGGAGCGTTGCAGGAATTTTTGCCCTAAACACCTCCAATAAACAAGCAAAATGTCTTTTCCTTGTAGCAAAGTAAAGGGAACACAAACCTTTGCCATGTGCAAGGGCTTTACGCGAGTTATGATCAATATGGGGCTTCTCACTCAAATTTTACCTAAAAAAGTATAAGATCTAAGTACCTCTAATTTCTGACCACCAATAGACCATCCAAAATTTTCTGACCTGGATTTCTTCTATCCTGAAATGCACATAATTTTGCTTTTAGAAGCATTTATCCTCATAAAATGGGACTCAGCGAATAAATGTAGAGCCTGCAGACGATTAGCCAAGCCCTTAGGTGTTAGGTCTAGGATGAGGATATCGTCTGCATACAGCAAACAGGAGATAGGAGAGCCCCCCACAACCAGGGCAATGCCCGCACAAGCAGACAGGGAAGCTGGGAGATCAGCGATGTACAGGGAGAACAATAGTGGGGCCAAAAAGGCAACCCTGTTTAAGTCCATTCAAGGATGGAATTAGTTGTGAAAGACCCCTTTCTCCACCTTGAAGCACACGACACCAGGTATCCGTATGAAGAGACCGTACAAGATCCAATAAATGAGACGGCATACCCAGTGCTGCTAATTTTCTCCACAACGTAAGACGATCTACTTTGTCGAACGCTGTGGAGAAATCAATAAAAGCCGCAAACACCCCCCCCCCCTCGAACATGTATGTATTTGTCCGAGATCACCTGAAGGGCGGTGAGATTATCTAGTGTGCCGTGCCCTTTGCGGAAACCAGTCTGTTCCAATGGTAAAATGTTATTTACTTCAACCCAATCATTAATTAATATTAAAAGACACTTTGCAAAAACATTTCCGATTGAATCAAGGAGGGCTATCAAACGGTAATTCATAGGCTTGTCCCTATCTCCCTTCTTAAATATTGGGACCTCTCCAAGAAGCAGGCACCATTTTAGAAATGAAGCAAGATCTAAACAATGGGAAAAGTATCTTACTCCATAGAATCGGATCCTGCTTCAGAACCGATATGGGTAACTCATCAGGTCCCATTGCTCCCGAGGAGCGCAGGTTCATAATAGTCATTGCGATAGTTTTCTCCGAAGGGGAGTCAATAGGAAGCTCAACTTCTTGAACAAACCCACTATCCTCTACCATTGTACCATTCCCAGCATATAGCTTTGAGATAGTTCAAGTTCAAGTTTAGCATTTGTATAGCGCACTACTCACCCAGAGGGTCTCAAGGCGCTTGAGGGAGGGGGGTACTTTACTTATCGAATATCCAAGTTTTTAGTTGTTTTCTGAAGGAGAGGTGGTTCTGTGTAAGGTGGAGGTGGGTGGGGAGAGAATTCCAGGTATTGGCCGCTAAGTAGGAGAAGGATCTATGGATGCGTGGAATTGCGGCGAGGGCTTGGTTAGAGGATCGTAGTTGAAGGGGGAGGTGTAAAAGGACATGCGCGTGTTGAGGCATTCGGGTCCTAGGTCGTAGAGGGCTTTGTGTGCGTGGGTGAGGAGACGGAATGTTATTCTCTTGTTGACGGGGAGCCAGTGGAGGTCTTTCAGGTGACCGGAAATTTGAGCTTGGCGGGGGATGTCTAGTATGAGTCTGGCTGAGGCGTTTTGGATGCGTTGGAGTTTTTTCTGTAGTTTGGCTGTGGTTCCGGCGTGAAGGGTGTTTCCGTAGTCCAGTCGGCTTGTGACCAGTGCGTGGGTGACCGTCTTTCTTGTTTCGGTGGGGATCCAACGGAAGATTTTTTTGAGCATACGTAGGATGTTGAAGCATGATGATGAGACGGCGTTGACTTGTCTGGTCATCGAGAGGGAGGAGTCCAGGATGAAGCCTAGGTTACGTGCGTGGTCCGTGGGTATGGGTGCGTTTCCCAGGGCCGGTGGCCACCATGAGTCGTCCCAGGCGGAGGGGGATGCTCCTAAGATGAGGACTTCCGTTTTGTCCGAGTTCAGTTTTAAACGGCTGTTCTTCATCCACTCGGCTACTTCTTTCATCCCTTCGTGTAAGTTGGTTTTGGCGGTGTTTGGGTCTTTGGTGAGGGAGAGGATCAGCTGGGTGTCGTCTGCGTAGGAGATGATGTTGAGGTTGTGATGGCGCGCGATGGATGCGAGGGGACTCATGTATACGTTGAAGAGGGTGGGACTGAGTGATAATCCTTGTGGTACCGTCCTGCTCCACGCAGAAGCGGTCGCTCCCTTCACCTCCCCTCTTGGTGGTATCGTATGCTGATTTGCGCAACTGCAGCTATTATTTGAAATCAAGCTGTGCAGCGCTCGATAACGCTTCTTGCCTTGCATTCCATAACGCTAGCGCTTTAATTGTGGTGCGCTTCGACATCTGATTGTTTGTAGCACTTTGTGGTGTTGATTTAGGCAGCGCTCTACAACTGCAGCCGTGATAGAATATTTCCCCCCATAGCGCTTCATTATTAATTGAGCTCTTGTTGTTGGAGCATTTGTTGACTTTACAGCCATTTTGTTGTGATCCCTTGGCCCGTCCCAGACCTTCCCTGCACCTAGATCCCGCCTCCCAGCTGACCCTCCCACCCACAGAGTTACAGCCTGCGCTCGCCCTCGTGGAGAGTTGTGACCGTCCTGCTCCACGCAGAAGCGGTCGCTCCCTTCACCTCCCCTCTTGGTGGTATTGCATGCTGATTTGCGCAACTGCAACTATTATTTGAAATCAAGCTGTGCAGCGCTCGATAACGCTTCTTGCCTTGCATTCCATAACGCTAGCGCTTTAATTGTGGTGCGCTTCGACATCTGATTGTTTGTAGCACTTTGTGGTGTTGATTTAGGCAGCCCTCTACAACTGCAGCCGTGATAGAATATTTCCCCCCATAGTGCTTCATTATTAATTGAGCTCTTGTTGTTGGAGCATTTGTTGACTTACAGCCATTTTGTTGTGATCCCTTGGCCCGTCCCAGACCCTCCCTGCACCTAGATCCCGCCTCCCAGCTGACCCTCCCACGCTCCGCCCCCTTCCACTATCCATTTAAGACAGATGGACCTACGTGCAGCGTCCACGCGCAGCGGTCGCGCCGAAGGTGCGCCAAAGGTAAGCCCGTCTACGCCCGTCCGCGCCTGGACCGCGCCCAGCGCCAGACCCCCTGGTCCCCGCTGCACCCAGCCCACTAGAATCACATATGATGCCGCAACTCTCCTCGCCCTCAACCCCGGACGCGCATCACAATGTTACAATGCCACCCCAGGACGTACTCACGGCCCATTCGCCTGCCTCTCCTGCAAGTTCAACTGCTTCAGAACCCTCACCAAATCCCCTTCCTCCATGCACAGCTCCGACTCTAACCGCATGAAGTGCATCCTGCTTAACACCCGCTCGGTCCACAGACACGCCACGGAACTCTGGGACCTACTCGACACTGCATCACCGGACATCGCCTTCCTTACAGAAACTTGGATGAACACATCATCAGCACCCGACATCGCCATAGCCATACCGGATGCTCACAAGATTACCCGTAAAGACCGCACCAATCAAACAGGAGGTGGCATCGCCATCATTCATAAGAACACTATCAAAATCATGACCAGCTCCGACGATAATCTTGCAACCGCCGAACATCTCCACTTTCAGATCCACACCGACCCTAGGACCACACTTAGAGGCACCCTCATCTACAGGCCTCCAGGTACCCGCACTCAATTCAGCGATGACATCATGGACTTCGTCAGCCCACATGCCCTCGCCTCCGAGAACTACATTCTTTTAGGAGACTTCAACTACCACCTTGAAAACAACACGACAGCAACACCACCACCCTTCTGGACAACCTGGCAGATATTGGACTCAAACAACTTGTTGACACCCCCACCCACGTAGCCGGACACACGCTCGACCCCATCTTCACGTCCAGCAAGCACATCTCCTTCGATCGCACCACAGCTCTCCACTGGACGGACCACAGCTGTGTCCACTTCAGCTACAAAACCACCCTGACCCTCAACCGCCCACAACCTATCCCTCGAAGAAACTGGAACAAAATCACCTCCGAACAACTCCTCACTTCACTCAACCAAAACCCTCCTACCCTCTCTTCGGACCCAAACCAAGCGGCCACCAACCTCAAGCAATGGATCGCCCTCTGTGCTGACGAATTTGCGCCCTTGAAAAAGCACCAGATCGAATCAACCAGCAAAAAGGCCCCCTGGTTCAATGATGACCTTAAAAAATCCAAGAAGCTATGCCGCGCCCTGGAGAAAACATGGAGAAAAAACCCAACCACCGACAACATGTCCACCCTCAAAGCAGCCACCCGTAAACACCACCAACTGATTCGATCCGTTAAGAAATCTGCACTCAAGGATCGTCTCGACAACAACAATCATAACAGCAAGGAACTCTTCAACATCGTCAAAGAATTCACCAACCCCACCGCAGCATCTAACGACATCACTCCCTCCCAAGACCTCTGCGATGCGTTATCCTCTTTCTTCTACAACAAAATTGCCGACATTCACAACAGCTTCAAGAACACTCCCAGCGCTCAACCCTCCCCACCCCCCTCAGATCCTGCTCCGCCATCTAACAACCTTAGCGCCTGGAACCCAATCACCACTGAAGACACCATCCGCCTAATGAACTCCATCCACTCTGGCTCGCCTACTGACCCCTGCCCCCACCACATCTTCAACAAAGCGGACTCCATCATCGCACCCCATCTCCGAGATGTCATCAACTGCTCGTTCAACTCTGCCACCTTTCCAGAAAGCTGGAAACACGCCGAACTCAGCGCCCTCCTGAAGAAACCGACAGCAGACCCCTCGGATCTCAAAAACTACCGACCCATATCCCTCCTCCCATTCCCGGCCAAAGTCATTGAGAAAGCCGTAAACAACCAGCTCGCCGCCTTCCTTGAATCCAACAACTCCCTCGATCCATCTCAATCCGGGTTTCGAGCCAAACACAGCACCGAAACCGCCCTCATTGCAGCGACTGACGACATCCGAACACTACTGGACAACGGTGAAACAGTGGCCCTCATTCTACTCGACCTCTCCGCCGCTTTCGACACAGTCTGCCACAGCACCCTTATACAACGCCTCAGCAGCATCGGCATACAAGGAAAAGCCTTGGACTGGATCACCTCATTCCTCGCTGGGAGAACTCAAAGAGTCCGACTTCCCCCATTCAACTCTGAGGCTACTGAAGTCATCTGTGGCGTACCACAAGGATCTTCACTCAGTCCCACCCTAACCAACGTTTACATGAGTCCTCTCACCTCCATCGCGCGTCATCACAACCTTAACATCATCTCCTACGCCGACGACACCCAGCTTATCCTTTCCCTCACCAAAGACCCTAACACCGCCAAGAACAATCTCCACGAAGGCATGAAAGAAGTAGCCGAATGGATGAAACATAGCCGCCTAAAACTCAACTCAGACAAAACGGAAGTGCTCATCCTAGGATCTTCCCCCTCTGCCTGGGACGACTCTTGGTGGCCTTCCGCCCTGGGCACAGCACCCACACCCACAGACCATGCACGTAACCTTGGCTTTATCCTAGGCTCATCTCTCTCGATGTCCAGACAAGTCAACGCAGTCTCATCCTCCTGCTTCAGCGTACATTCATTCATTCTCAAAAAAGTACATTCATTCTCAAAAAAGTCTTCCGTTGGATCCCCCTCGAGACAAGAAAAACTGTCACCCACGCACTGGTCACGAGTCGACTGGATTATGGTAACACACTATACGCCGGAATCACAGCAAAACTACAGAAAAAACTACAACGCATCCAAAACGCATCAGCGAGACTCATATTAGACATTCCTCGCCAAGACCACATCACCGGACACCTAAAAGACCTCCACTGGCTTCCCGTCAACAAAAGAATTACATTCCGCCTTCTCACCCACGCACACAAGGCCCTTTACAATCTAGGACCCGAATGCCTCAACACTCGACTGTCCTTCTACAAACCCACCCGACAGCTAAGATCATCCAATCAAGCCCTCGCCGCTGTCCCGCGCATCTGAAAATCCACCATGGGTGGCAGATCCTTCTCCTTCCTTGCTGCCAAGACCTGGAACTCACTCCCCACTCACCTCCAAATTACTCAAAACCACATCTCCTTCAGAAAAGAACTTAAAACCTGGCTATTCGACAAATAATGAACCCCTTCCCCAAGCGCCTTGAGACCCTCTGGGTGAGCAGTGCGCTATACAAATGCCCGAACTTGAACTTGAACTTGAACTACGCCGCAGATGACTTCGGTGGCCTCTGATCTAAAAGGGGGGAGGCGGACTCTCTGGGTTCTTCCGGCGAGGAACGAGATGATCCAGTCCAATGCTTTTCCTTGTATTCCGGCGTTGCTGAGGCGTTGTATAAGGGTGCTATGGCAGACTGTGTCGAAGGCTGCGGAGAGGTCAAGTAGGATGAGGGCAGCTGTTTCTCCGTTGTCTAGTAGTGTTCGAATGTCGTCTGTTGCTGCGATGAGGGCGGTCCCGGTGCTGTGTTTTGGCTCGGAAGCCGGACTGTGAAGGGTCGAGGGATTTGTTGGATTCGAGGAAGGCGGCGAGCTGACTGTTGACGGCTTTCTCAATGACTTTGGCAGGGAATGGGAGGAGCAAGATGGGGCGGTAGTTCTTAAGTTCAGTGGGGTCTGCTGTGGGTTTCTTCAGGAGGGCGCTGAGTTCGGCATGTTTCCAGCTTTCCGGGAAGGTAGCGGAGTTGAGGGAGCAGTTGATGACGTCTCGGAGATGGGGTGCGATAATTTTGTTTGCCTTGTTGAAAATGTGGTGGGGACATGGGTCGTTGGCGATCCTGAGTGGATGGAGTTCATCAGGCGGAAGGTGTCTTCAGTGGTGATTGGGTTCCAGGCGCAAAGGTTGTTGGAAGGGGGTTTTGGTTCGGAGGTGGGTGGGGTGGACTGGTCTCCGGACTGGTTTTCAAAGCTGTTATGTATGTTGGCGATTTTGTTGTGGAAGAATGAGGCTAGGGAGTCGCAGAGGTCTTGGGAGGGAGTGATGTCGTTGGTGCCGGCGGTGGGGTTGGTAAATTCTTTGACGATGTTGAATAGTTCCTTGCTGTTGTGGGCGTTGTTGTCTAGTCGATCCTTGAATGCTGATTTCTTGGTGGATCGGATCAGTTGGTGGTGTTTGCGGGTGGCGTTTTTGAAGGTAGCCAGGTTGTCAGTGGTTGGGTTTTTTCGCCAGGCTTTCTCGAGGGTGCGACAGATCTTCTTGGATTTCTTAAGGTCATCGTTGAACCAGGGGGCTTTTTTGCTACCTTGCTTGATTTGATGTTTTTTCAGGGGTGCTAATTAGTCAGCGCTGGGGGTGATCCATTGTGTGAGGTTGGTGGCTGCAAGGTTTGGGTCCGATGATATAGCAGGAGGGTTTTGGTAAAGCGATGTGAAGATCTGGTCGGTGGTAATTTTGTTCCAGTTTCTGCGGGGTATTGGTTGTGGGTGGTTGTGGGTCGTAGTCTTTTTGTAGTTGAAGTGAACGCAGCTGTGGTCCGTCCAATGGAGAGCTGTGGTGTGATTGAATGAGATGTGCTTGCTGGAGGTGAAGATTGGGTCGAGCGTGTGCCCGGCATAGTGGGTGGGGGTGTCAACAAGTTGTTTGAGTCCGAGATTGGCGAGGTTGTCCAGAAGGGTGGTGGTGTTGCTGTCGTTTTTCTTTTCCAGGTGGAAGTTGAGGTATCCCAGTAGAATGTAGTCCTCTGAGGGGAGGGCGTGTGGGCCGATGAAGTCAGTGATGTCTTTGCTGAATTGTGTGCGGGGTCCTGGTGGTCTGTAGATGAGGGTGCCTCTGAGTGTGGTCTTGGGGTCGGTGTGGATCTGGAAGTGGAGGTGTTCGGTGGCAGCGAGGTTGTCGTCGGAACTGGTTGTGATGCGGATGGTGTTCTTATGAACAATGGCGATGCCTCCTCCTGTTTGGTTGATGCGGTCCTTACGGATAATCTTGTAGCCGTCAGGGATGGCTATGGCGATGTCGGGCGTTGATGAGGCCTTCATCCAGGTTTCTGTAAGAAAGGCGACGTCCGGCGATGTGGTGTCGAGTAGGTTCCAAAGATCAATGGCGTGTCTGTGGACCGAGCGGGTGTTGAGCAGGATGCACTTCAGGTGGTTAGTGTCGGAGCTCTGTTTGGAGTATGTGGATTTGGTGTGGGTCTTGATGCAGTCGAATTTGCACGAGTGGCAGGTGAAGGGTCCATGGGTGTGTCCTGGGGCGGCTTGGTAGCAGTTTGGCGGTCGCCGGGGCTAAGGGCTGAGAGGGTTGCTGCGTCGTACGTTATGCGGGCGGAGTGGATTTTGCGGGGGCCAGGGGGTTTGGCGCTGGGTGCGGTCCAGGCGTGGACGGGCATAGACAGGCTTACCTTTGGCATGCCTTCAGCGCGCATGGCGCGCGCCGGCAGCGCGTGAACGCTGCGCGTCAGCTGTTCTGACATAAGTGGAGAGTGGAGGGGGCGGAGCGAGGGAGGAGCAGCTGGGAGGCGGGAGCGGGGAGGAGAGTTGGGCCAGGAGTGAACAACAAAATGGCAGCACAAACAAAAAGCGAAACAGGGGCACCACCGGAATAATGCTATGATCTGGGCAGTGGTAGCGGCACAATCAGGCACAAATAATTTTGCAGGCGATGCGAGCAGTGCAACAATGACAATTAACACCAATGAGCAATAAGCACAATTAATAATTAGCAGCAAGCGCTACGATAGCAGGCTACGATACCAGGTGCTATGATAATGTTACAGGCAATGCGAGCTCAATTAATAATTAGCAGCAAGCGCTACGATACCAGGCAGTAAGGAGGAGTATAGCGCTACAAAGTCAGGATGGTCAGGGAGCATGGCGAGCGACCGCTTCAGAGCAATCCAAGACAGTCACAGCGCTAGTCCAGATGGGACAAACCTTATCTATCAGTGGGAGGGAGGAGCAGCTGGGAGGCGGGAGCGGGGAGGAGAGACGGGCCAGGAGTCAACAACAAAATGGCAGCACAAACAAAAAGCGAAACAGGGGCACCACCGGAATAATGCTATGATCTGGGCAGTGGTAGCGGCACAATCAGGCACAAATAATTTTGCAGGCGATGCGAGCAGTGCAACAATGACAATTAACACCAATTGACAAAGCCAGTAGTCCTGACTTGTTGCAAGTGTAATATTACTTGTATTATATATCTGGATGCTATGACAGAAGCAGAAAAATACCAGACGGGCGGCGAACTATACTAAGCACAGATTTTCAGTTGACATGTTTTTAAGTCACGCCCTTAGTTACATTGCTCATGCCCCTTTGAGAGACCCCCCAGTTTTTTCATCCCAATGTAATCCCTGGCAAGGGTGAGGGTGAAGCATGCGCTTTTGGACCCTTTCCGATTAGGGGGGCACACAACATGGATGGCCACATCAGATGGCCCCTATCAGCTCTGATCTTCGCTCTCTGCATGGAGCCTCTAGCAAAAAAGAGTAAGGACCGATATTACTGGAGTTAAAATAACCATAATAAGCACAACTTAAACCTATATGCAAATTAAATTGTCGTCGCACTCGCCAACCCCTTTCAGTCCCTTCCGATCGTGTTGGAGAAGATGCAGCGTTTTGTCAAAGTCTGGCTTTGCACTGAATCTTCAGAAGTCACAAGTACTTAATCTATCTGTCCTGCAAAATCAACAATCGCACTCTATACCCGATTGGATGGGCTAAACAATCGACCCCGTACTTAGGTTTACAAATGACAAACACCCCAGTGTCGACCACCTTCCTCAACTAAGCTAACCTCCCCAGAAACGTACAACAGGAATTATATACCTGGTCACAACAGAGACTGTCGGGGATTGGCAGAGCGGCTGCTTTTAAGGTGAACACGCTCCCCAAAATCTTAATTTCCAATCACTACCCACAGAGATGCCACCAAACAGGCTGAAGATATTGCACAAGGAGGTAGTGATTTATCTGGGAGGGTCAGAAATCTCGGACACACCATAAAAACACTCATTTACACCTGGAAGAGGGAGGTTTGGGCATACCAAATATATATTACAATGCTACATGAAGGAACGGGGAAGAGGAAGGTTGGAGAAGTGCTAGTGCTTTGTTGACCAGTTTGTAGCAGGAAAACATATCTCGAAGATCCCAGTGCTGCTACTGCAAAAAAAAAAACAGATGGCCTGAGGGCTATATTCACTGGTTAAATTGTAAAAACAATAGGTGCCGGGGCTCTCCTCGGGAGGCAGCTTGCACCAGCCCATTTCTCCTGTTAGCACTGTCTAAAACAGAACCAGCTACTAACCACGAAAGTGGGGATAGGATGTGGCGTAATGGCCAGAGCTGCCGACTTCAGAGCTGGGGAACCAGGTTCAAGTCTCAGAGTTGGATCGACATCCTGTGATTCTAGGTAAATCACTTAATGTTATGTTATGTTATGTTATGTTATGCGTTTTTATTAGGCGCACAGATGCTCCAGCCCAGGAGCGTCCTGGCGCCCGACAAGGCAGCTGCACAACACAACGAAACAATAAATCAGACAAATTTAAAACTAAGGGAATAAAAAGGTTTTCACCGCACGGCGGAAGGAGAACAGATCCCTCAGGGCACGGATCGCCGGGGGCAGGGAGTTCCAAAGCACCGCCGCCCGAACTTGAAAGGAGCGCCCACCGGCCCTACTCCGCTTAAAGCGTGGGACCACAGCCAGTTCTAAGTCAGCCGATCTTAAAGCCCGGGCTGGAATGTAATGGGCCAGAAGAGCAGCAAGGATCATAGCTGGGGACCCCTTCAGAATCTTATAGGCGACACAAAGGACCTTAAACTGAATCTGTTGGGCCACCGGGAGCCAATGCAATGAGCGCAAAGTGCTAGAGGTGGGGCACGATCTAGGTAGGCCTACCACCGATCTTGCTGCGGCATTCTGGATCCGTTGTAAACGCCCGATCTCTGCCTGGTTCAGGCCGACCAATAGGGAGCTCGCATAATCCAGCCTAGAGATGACAGTGGCTTGGATCATAAGTTGCCTAGTGGGGGCATCAAAAAACTTGAGCACTGGACGGAGCCCGCGCAGGATACCAAAGCAACAAGCCGCCGTACGTTTGGTATGACAAGCAAACGTAAGGGAAGGGTCCAGCCAGACCCCGAGGTTCTTAAGCTCGGCAACTGGGATGGGAACAGGACCCAGATCCCCTGGCCACCATCTCTCTCCCCAAAGTTCCAGTTGTTTGCCAAAAAACATGACCTCGGTCTTACTAGCGTTCAGCTGGAGACAGTTGGACGTCATCCAGCCGGCGACCGCCCGCAGTCCTTGTTGGAACCTGGGGGCATCGACTTCGGCATCCCCGCTGATCGTAACCGCTAGCTGGGTGTCATCGGCGTATGACACCATTGTCATACCCCATTGCCTGACAACCTCAGCTAGCGGCCTTACGTATAGATTGAACAACGTAGGACTCAGCGAGGAGCCTTGGGGGACCCCCAGGCCCAGCGGATGGAATTTGGACTGGTAAGGCGGGACGGTCACGCTAAAGGCCCGATTGGCTAAAAAGGACCGGAACCATTGGAGAGCAATGCCGGTGACACCAACCTCCTCTAAGCGACGCAGAAGGATCGGGTGCGAGACGGTGTCAAAGGCGGCGCTCAGGTCTAATAGCACCAGCGCCGCCGTTTGCCCCGCATCAAGCACGGAGCGAAGATGCTCCACCATATACAGCAGAGCCGTCTCCGTGCTAATCA